>NC_026480.1:452809-462534 GCF_000328475.2 Mycosarcoma maydis
TATCCTACATGAGCTTCTCCCTATACGTCGCCTGCTCATACAACTGTCTAGCTGTGGCCACAACTGGCCAGATGCATGAGTCTGTTCTCTTTCAGGTTCTATCACTTGGTGCGAGTCGTGAGTCTGTAGCCAACGGCATATTCGTGATTCCCACAGTCGTCCAGCGACTTGTGTGAATTTACCCTGGGCTTCTCGCTACCAGCGCTATGTTATGGACCGGGTAAAACTCCGGCGTTCTGAGACACCTACTCGTACCCGTCCGGTGACTGAGAGGGTTGCGGACATTCCGCGAGCTTACTCGTTCCCATCCGGTCACTCGTGTGTACCGTTTGGGTAACTGCAAGGGCTGCATGATTGTGGGCGATCAGACTAAACGCCAATCGCAGATATTCTACAACGTGACTTATGACTGAGTGTGGGGGATGAGCTGTATGATAAGATCCGTCTTGCTGATGCTAGAAATTCAAAAATGAGCCACAAAATGATCAGGTTTCAAAAAGGTAGTATCTACCAGACCATGAATGCTGTGAAAATTCGTGATTCTGAATGTATGCTAATCATCATTGGCCTGATCGTCTACAATTTTCCATTCGTGACAAAAAACAAAAAAACAAAAAAAAACGGAAGATCGCGTTCTAATAGCCACCCTTGAGCCTGGACTTCGAGAATAGATCAAGTATAACTTAAACGAAGCATTTTGACTCCATTGAGATCTTAAGAAAAAACAAATTTTAATGTTCGATGCACAATAAATACAGACTCGAAGCTTTTGGCCAGATGCTGAAGAAGACAACCAACGACTCGAAGGGGCACAATTATTTGCTGTTCGAATTACGAATATCTGCGAATCGTGAATGGCATTTAGTCTGATCATTTACAATCATTCAGTGATTCACGATTCACGATTCACGATTCGTGATTCTGTGATTCATGATCTGAGTTACCCGACCCGGACACACGAGTGACCAGACGGGACCGAGTTAGTCCGCATTAATTTTATCTCCCCGACGGGAACGAGTTATCCTCAACAATCACGAATTTCATCCACGCTTTGTCCGGCGGGAACGGGCAAGCCCTGCGGTATGTCCGCAAATCACGAATTGTAAATTGTGAATCACAATCGTGAATATGCCCACGAGTACCGTAGCTAACCTGAGTTTCCATGCTACATGACACAGCGCTGGTATCGAGAAGCCCGAGTTGATTCACACAAGTCGTCTCAGCGCTATGTTATGAACCGGGTAAAACTCCGGCGTTCTGAGACACCTACTCGTACCCATCCGGTGACTGAGAAGCTTGCGGACATTCCGCGAGCTTACTCGTTCCCATCCGGTCACTCGTGTGTACCGTTTGGGTAACTGCAAGGGCTGCATGATTGTGGGCGATCAGACTAAACGCCAATCGCAGATATTCTAACAAGGAACGGGAGTTTTCGATCATATAGCGCCCGCTAAACATTCTTGATTCTTGATTCGTGATTCGTGATTACCATCATCAAACGCGACAAATCACAATTTTTTTACCATCGGTGTGTAAATTAAAAAAATGAAAGTAATTTGTCGCTCGAAAGCCACCCCGACTTAAAGGTTTTTATGCCATTACATCAAATCTCGAATCGAGAATACCGTGTTAGGGTTAACTTAATCGAGGTCATTCACGATATACACAGTTCGTGATTATAGTCATGAGTTTCTAGTGAGGGGAATTGTGAGTGGTCACGACTCTCAGCGAGCGCTATTCAAATTCTTGGTAAATCTTTAGCGGGCGCTAGATGAACGAAGTCTCCCTTTCCTTAGAGAGGCGAGTTGGGACTGAGTAGTGGTCGAGAATTGTTAGAATATCTACGATTGGCGTTTAGTCTGATCGCCCACAAATTCATGCCAAACCCTTGCAGTACACCTAACCGGTATACACAGAGTGCAGCCGGACGGGATCACGAGTAGGTGTCTCAGTACGCGCGCTATACGCGCGCGACACGCACTCAGTACACCAGCGTGTACGTCTATGTTAGAATATCTACGATTGGCGTTTAGTCTGATCGCCCACAATCATGCAACCCTTGCAGTAACCTAACCGGTATACACGAGTGACCGGACGGGAACGAGTAGGTGTCTCAGTACGCGCGCCATACGCGCGCGACACGCACTCAGTACACCAGCGGTACGTCCGCGGTACGCGTGCGATACACTCGCAGTACGCGCGCCATACGCGCGCGACACGCGCTCAATGCACCCGCAGTACGACCGCGGTACGCGTGCGATACACTCGCAGTACGCGCGCCATACGCGCGCGACACGCGCTCAATGCACCCGCAGTACGACCGCGGTACGCGCGCAAGTATAGTAACTCGCCAGAGTTTCCCCGCTTCACAACATAGCGCTGGTAGCGAGAAGCCCAGAGTAGATTCACACAAGTCGCTGGACGACTGTGGGAACACGCCGTTGGCTACAGACTCGTACCAAGTGGAAGAACCTGAGGGAGAACAGACTCATGCATCTGGCCAGTTGTGGCCACAGCTAGTCAGTTGTATGAGGAGCTGACGTATAGGGAGAAGCTCATGTAGGATACTCCAGTCGACTCATGTACATAAATACAGAGGGAACGCTCACACTCTTGTAGTTAGTCCCTTGTCCAATTCACACTATCCAAATACATCCCAAACCATTCTCGACCCTACTCAGTCCCAACTCGCCTCTCTAAGGAAAGGGAGACTTCGATCATCCAGCGCCCGCTAAGGATTCCACCGCGAATATTGAATAGGTTATGAGCCCAATCAATGATCAAGACCTTGCCTTCTCCTCTATGAGGGTTGGACTACCCAAACGGCTGATGTCCTCGGAGGACTACTTCGAATGGGCGACCTCGATGCAAAATGTCCTTTCGTGCAAAAACGCGAACTTATGGTTCATCATCGAGGGACGACTCGTCAAACCCGAGGAACATCTGGGTGAGGGAGACCTTAAGGAAGTGAAGCTCGGCAACAAATTCCCTACTAAGGATATCGCCGAGTACTATCGAGCTGACGTGGAAGCACGCAGCATACTCCTCAACTCCCTTGGACCCGCCCAACAAGCCCTGGTCGATACGTCAACTACTGCTCGAAAAGTCTGGGAGAAACTTCGCGAGAACTACGCGCAGAACGTTGCTCAGCAGATTGCTTCACTCGAAGCGCAGTTGGCGAACCTCTACCAAGGAGATGACAAGATCAACGTCTACTCCTACAAGTTGGAGACTATCTGCAGGAAACTTGACCACGTGGATGCTCCGGTTAGCGGACTTCGCAAACTGAGAACCTTTCTGCGTGGCCTCGGTCCCCAGCACGATGTCTGGCGAAAGATCTTCTACTTCAACACTCGTCTCTTCTTCCAGAAGGAAGGAGATTCCGACGAAACAGCCAACAAGAAGGCCCTGGAAGACTACGAAATTGCCGTCAGCACGATTATGGCTGAAGAAGCCGAGCAAAAGTCTTTCCGGCGCCAATACCCAGCTCGGGCCATGCAAGCCCAGTCGCAGCCTGTCAAAAAGGGCAAAGACAAATTCTGCACTAACTGCAAGAGGGATAACCATAACCTCGAAGACTACTTCATGGAAGGAGGTCCTCAAACACAAGGATCGCACCGAGAAAGCAAAAGCAGAAGAAAACCAAGAAAGTGACGGGAAACCTGGCACAAGTCGACTCCGACGAGATGAATCTGTGTCTCCACGTGTCCACACCCGATGACAACGTCGCTCCCCAAAAATGAAACCTGGATCATTGACTCTGGCGCAAGCCGACACATGACCGGGCGACAAGACCCTCTTCTCGACGTACGGACCATCTCCTGTCCAGGAGGTATTCGTCGCTGACAACAGAGGAGTTCCGGTTGCTGGCATGGGCAACGTCAGACTGGTGATGAGTAACTCGAAGGGATCGCGGAAGTCGATTACACTTCAAGATGTCCTCCACGTTCCAGGACTTGGGAACAATCTCTTCTCTACACCACAGGTGCAACGCCTCGGTGGAAGCATCAACTTCACCAAGAAAACGGTCGAAATCTTCGACAAAAAGGGTCGACTGGCCCTGAGGGGCAAACGCCGTGGAGATGTGAACTACCTGCTAGTGGAAGGAACTACCACCGCAGTAGCCAAACTCGTTACTAGCGAGAAAGCCTTTGGACCAAGCCAAACTCTGGCACCAACGGCTAGGCCACCTCCACATGCAGGCCACGCTCAAGACAGCATCGCTTACCGACGGCATGAACCTAAAGGCTATGTCGGGCCCCTCTGTCGGGACACAACTGCGAAACCTGCATCAAGTCGAAGCATAGGCACGCACCGATCAAGAGCCGTGGACCCAAGACAACTCGACCACTCGAGCTAGTTCACATGGATCTTGCGGGGCCTCTGCCGGAAGGCTTATCCAAAGAGAAATATTACCTACTCATGGTGGACGATTGCACGAGATACTGCTTCGGGGCGGCACTGATCTATAAGTCATCAGCCTTCCAAGCATTCCGAACCATCGATCGATGGACCCAAACGCAACTGGGAAAGCGTATCTGCCGAGTCCGAACGGGACAATGGTGGTGAATTCTTGAGCAGAGAGTTCTCGAACTACCCTCAATCACCGAGGTATAGGACGAGAGGTCACTCCAAGATTCACACCACAATCCAACGGTCTCGTGGAGCGCACTAACCAGATTGTCAAGGATTATATTCGGTGCATGCTAGAAGAAAGCAAACTTGACTACCCAGTACTGGCCATTCGCCTTCAGTCACGGGCTGAAGCTTCGAAACATGTCGGCCACCAGCACGGATTCTTCCAAGACACCTCATGAAGGAATGCATGGCAAACGCCAGGATCTTCAAGGCCTCCGGGTCTTTGGGTGTAAAGCCATGGGCACGCGTACCTGACGAACTCCGCAAATCCCTGGATCCCAAGTCTGTTGAATGCATACACCTGGGACATGTTAGCAATAACCACCCTTACATATACAGACTCATGGACGTAGAAACCGGCCAGATCTTCACAAGTCGGCACGTCATCTTCCGGGAGAACGAGCGGATTCGGCGAAAATCTGAAGCCCCCTTCGAGGAACTTTCAGATGATGAAACTGGAACCACGGGAAACAATCTCCCGAGGCCAGGATTACCGGCCCCGGTCCGCTCATCGCTGAACATCCCAAGGACTTCCCCATCGTCCGAAGAACCCAGTCAACCAGTGGGAGCCACCAACTACCCTCATCTCGCCTCAATAGAGGAAGCGCAATTAGCAGATACTACCGAGAGCGGTGATTCACTGGAGAGTCCAACTCAACCACTTGTTCCTTCAGCAGAATCCACAGATGACGAATTCCATGAACCGATCAACCTTATTACCCTCAGAAGGCGACCCTCAGACATCCGAGGCCGGGACTCCTCATCGCGCGCATCAGAAATAGATGACGAGTCCGATGACTCTCTCGCTCTTCTCCCGACTCCTCACCAAACAGTGGGAGGAGATACAACAACAGTGGGAGATACAAGAACAGTGGGAGACAAAAACAACGCAAACGAGAGCACGGGTGACGAGTCACGTTACAACCTTAGGGCAAGGCCCCACAGACTTGGCGATTACGCCCGGCACGTGACAACAAATCTTTCAAAGCCACCGGCCACCCTGAAACAAGCTCGCATGCGCGCCGACTGGCCCCTATGGGAAGGTGCCATCCAGGCAGAACTCAAAAGTCATGAATCCAACAAGACTTGGACCCTCGTAGACCACCCACAAAACAAAGCCACCAATGTGGTCAGCTGCAAATGGGTATTCGCCATCAAGAAAAAGGCCGATGGATCTCTCGACAAATACAAGGCACGACTCGTCGCACGAGGCTTCACACAGCGATACGGATACGACTACGACGAAACCTTCTCTCCAGTAGTAAAGGCCACCACGTTACGCATCCTCATCGGCCTCGCCGCGGCATTCGACTGGAAGATTGTTCATTGGGACGCAGTCACTGCTTTCTTAAACGGACGCCTATCGGCAGAAGTATACATGACGATGCCTCCCGGTCACGAAGTACCCGGGAAGGTCTGCTTCCTGAACAAAGCCATCTACGGTCTCAAGCAAGCCGGCCGCGAATGGTACCTCTTCGCTACGAAGGTACTCGAACAGCTCGGATTCACGAAACTGCAAGAAGACCACTGCCTCTTTCATTCCAAGAAGGCCGGACGACAGATCTTACTTGCATTATACGTCGATGACCTCGTCGCTGCGTCACCAAAAGCATCGGAACTCGCCTGGCTCCACACCGAAATCCAAACTCATTTAAAATCACAGATCAGGGCGATTTATCTTCTGTGCTCAACGTCAGCGTGTCGAAATCTACCAATTCCACTTCCCTAGGCCAACCTGGGTTACATCCAAAAGATCCTCGATCGTTTCCAGATGCTCGAAGCGAAACCCGCCTTCACACCATTACCCGCCACTGGCATTGCTCATCCCGAAAACCCCGAGCACTGCTCCGTCGCGGACAAGGAACTCTTCCAACAGCTCGTAGGCTCTGTCAACTACCTGGCTTGCTACACTCGACCAGATGTGGCATACGCGGTACAAGCTCTCAGCCGCTATTTAGCTCAACCGACGATCCACGCACTCTCTGCTGGAAAACACCTTCTCCGTTACCTCAAGACTACGCAGGACTATCGCCTCCGGTTCCCCAAACTAGCGAGTGGGAGGAATCTGACCCTAGAGGTCTTCACGGACGCTGATTTTGCAAACCAGAAGGCGATTTACTCTCCCAATCAAGAGTTAACCACCAAAAACAAGATCGTCATACCGGTCGACACAACAAACACCCCTCGCAAAAGCGTCACAGGAATGATCTTCCTAATGAACGGTTCCCCAATCAGCTGGCTATCCAAACAACAACCTATCATCGCAACCTCAACACAAATGGCTGAATATATCGCGGCCGCGGAAGGCGCGAAAGAAGCGTTGTGGGATCAGAAGCCTGTTTCATTCCCTTCAACTTCGAGGAAAAGAAGCAATACCTCACTACATTGACAACCAGGCAGCGATCCAGCTATGCAAGAACCGCGGTACTTCACAAGGCTACAAAGCACATCGACATCATCTACCACAAGATACGCGAATTGGCCGCCGTCGGTGTTATCAACATCGAATATACCGAGTCAGGGGAGCAACGAGCGGATGCGCTCACAAAGACGCTCAACCGTCAGCAGATCGAAAAGTTCTGCAAGGAGATTGGCCTGAAAGACAGGTCCAACGAGAAATCCTCTCAATAAACTCCATGACGGAAACATCTGCCTTTCACAACCTTCAATTCGCCGTCGCTGAACGCGTGCGAAAACTAGGCAGATCGATACAACAGAAAGCCTGTTGGCCGCAGCTTTCGACCTGATGGGTTTGGATCATCCAAAGAAGGTCCCATCAAGGTTCAAGGACTTGCAAAAGGACTGGAAACCCAACTGACACAGTGGTATCCACAAAAGTCACCATGCACACTTCCTGATTCTCCCTCCACTGGAGGATAACGAGAACGAATACATGATGTATTCAGGGAACAAAACCTCACGCGTCGCCAAAAACCGAGCCTGTGAAAGTTCCCAAATCACGAGCATCACGTAGGTTTCCCAGGACCATGGAGCAGTCAAGTAGTCAACAAAAGCTCACCGAACGAAGCTTCAACGAGGGCACCACCTAGAGGAAAGATTCGCTGGAAAGAGCCGCAGCGCACCTCAAATGCCCCAGACACTTACACTTCGATCCGTAAGAGGACACGGCGCACACACCTTCCAAACTTGGACGGAAAGTTTTACGCCGCACACATCAAGACAGAGAGCAACATGGCGCGATCCCCACCGAGTGGGAGCGTCAGTGTCTCTGCGATTCATGATTTGGGCACTCAAACACCATTCGAGTGGGAGTGTTAGAATATCTACGATTGGCGTTTAGTCTGATCGCCCACAATCATGCAACCCTTGCAGTAACCTAACCGGTATACACGAGTGACCGGACGGGAACGAGTAGGTGTCTCAGTACGCGCGCCATACGCGCGCGACACGCACTCAGTACACCAGCGGTACGTCCGCGGTACGCGTGCGATACACTCGCAGTACGCGCGCCATACGCGCGCGACACGCGCTCAATGCACTCGCAGTACGACCGCGGTACGCGTGCGATACACTCGCAGTACGCGCGCCATACGCGCGCGACACGCGCTCAATGCACCCGCAGTACGACCGCGGTACGCGCGCAAGTATAGTAACTCGCCAGAGTTTCCCCGCTTCACAACATAGCGCTGGTAGCGAGAAGCCCAGAGTAGATTCACACAAGTCGCTGGACGACTGTGGGAACACGCCGTTGGCTACAGACTCGTACCAAGTGGAAGAACCTGAGGGAGAACAGACTCATGCATCTGGCCAGTTGTGGCCACAGCTAGTCAGTTGTATGAGGAGCTGACGTATAGGGAGAAGCTCATGTAGGATACTCCAGTCGACTCATGTACATAAATACAGAGGGAACGCTCACACTTTGTAGTTAGTCCCTTGTCCAATTCACACTATCCAAATACATCCCAAACCATTCTCGACCCCACTCAGTCCCAACTCGCCTCTCTAAGGAAAGGGAGACTTCGATCATCCAGCGCCCGCTAAGGATTCACCGCGAATATTGAATAGCTGAGTGATGCGGACGATGGAAGAGTCACGAGTATAGTAGTCGTCGTAGAAACCAAACCAAGGGAGACTCGAGGTATGAGGGATTGTCGTCACCTAACTCTGAGACTTTGTTAGAGACCTTTGTGTCTGTATCTGCGCTGGCGTCCCCCTCGGCCATTGCCTCGTCCGACTGTCCCTCGAAGGTCAGAACGAATTGCATCCAGGTCGATGACGATTTCGCCGGCCCCCTGAATTTAGACATCATCCCGTCCCATTCCAGATGGAAAGTAGAATCCCCATTGTCAGTCGAAAGCGGGGTGATTGCGAGCTGTCGAGAGTAGGCCGAAGGTGTGGGGACAGGATCATCGTCGTCAGCAGAACTGGATGAGTCTGTACTCGACGGTAGCCAGCAATACAAGCGTAAAAAAGTCCGTTGTCCCAAGCAAGGACCGGGAGATACGAAGGAGAAGGACCAGCACCGGGACTCTCAAGCTCGGAGAAGCGGACGTCTTTGACGATGACTGCTCGTTTGAGTTCCAGGAGCCACACTCGGTGCCCTTTGATAGTACGAGCCGCGTTCAAGCAACCCAAGTAGGTACCGCGAAGTGCACCGGGGCGCAGGTGCTTGCTGACGATCGGAAGATCGCGAAGCCAATTGTCGTGGTGTCGTCGGGAAGGACATCCTATGCAACACAGCCGAAGCGGCGGATGTTGAGCAGGTCTGGAATCGTCCCATATTAGATTTCGAACGGCGTCTTACCACCTTGCGTTGCACCAGCGATGCGATCATGTACAAAGGCGGACTGTGATACCGCGCATGGCCAGCCACCGTTGCTTGCCGACGTCGGCGTCAAGGAACAGACTGCGCGCAACTTCCTTGACGGTCTGAATGGCACGCTCCGCAAAAGCATTGTCGGTATGCTATTGGGAGGACGATGCGGCCACTTTGATGCCAACGGAAGAGCAAAGGTTGCGGAAAGATGTAGACCAGAGTTCACCTTGATCAACTCGTACTCACGACTTCCCGGCTGCCTTTGTTCTGCATGACTTCAACGGCCTATCTTTGAGTAGCTTGGCAAGCC
>NC_026480.1:462634-476144 GCF_000328475.2 Mycosarcoma maydis
AGCAGATCCACAGATGACGAATTCCATGAACCGATCACCTATTTTCCTCAAGAAGGCGACTCAAAGACATCCGAGGCCGGGACTCCCCATCGCGGCATCAAGAAATAGATGACGAGTCCGATGACTCTCTCGCTCTTCTCCCGACTCCTCACCAAACAGTGGGAGGAGATACAACAACAGTGGGAGATACAAGAACAGTGGGGAGACAAAAACAACGCAAACGAGAGCACGGGTGACGAGTCACGTTACAACCTTAGGGCAAGGCCCCACAGACTTGGCGATTACGCCCGGCACGTGACAACAAATCTTTCAAAGCCACCGGCCACCCTGAAACAAGCTCGCATGCGCGCCGACTGGCCCCTATGGGAAGGTGCCATCCAGGCAGAACTCAAAAGTCATGAATCCAACAAGACTTGGACCCTCGTAGACCACCCACAAAACAAAGCCACCAATGTGGTCAGCTGCAAATGGGTATTCGCCATCAAGAAAAAGGCCGATGGATCTCTCGACAAATACAAGGCACGACTAGTCGCACGAGGCTTCACACAGCGATACGGATACGACTACGACGAAACCTTCTCTCCAGTAGTAAAGGCCACCACGTTACGCATCCTCATTCGGCTCTCGCCGCGGCATTCGACTGGAAGATTGTTCATTGGGACGCAGTCACTGCTTTCTTAAACGGACGCCTATCGGCAGAAGTATACATGACGATGCCTCCCGGTCACGAAGTACCCGGGAAGGTCTGCTTCCTGAACAAAGCCATCTACGGTCTCAAGCAAGCCGGCCGCGAATGGTACCTCTTCGCTACGAAGGTACTCGAACAGCTCGGATTCACGAAACTGCAAGAAGACCACTGCCTCTTTCATTCCAAGAAGGCCGGACGACAGATCTTACTTGCATTATACGTCGATGACCTCGTCGCTGCGTCACCAAAAGCATCGGAACTCGCCTGGCTCCACACCGAAATCCAAACTCATTTTAAAAATCACAGATCAGGGCGATTTATCTTCTGTGCTCAACGTCAGCGTGTCGAAATCTACCAATTCCACTTCCCTAGGCCAACCTGGTTACATCCAAAAGATCCTCGATCGTTTCCAGATGCTCGAAGCGAAACCCGCCTTCACACCATTACCCGCCACTGGCATTGCTCATCCCGAAAACCCCGAGCACTGCTCCGTCGCGGACAAGGAACTCTTCCAACAGCTCGTAGGCTCTGTCAACTACCTGGCTTGCTACACTCGACCAGATGTGGCATACGCGGTACAAGCTCTCAGCCGCTATTTAGCTCAACCGACGATCCACGCACTCTCTGCTGGAAAACACCTTCTCCGTTACCTCAAGACTACGCAGGACTATCGCCTCCGGTTCCCCAAACTAGCGAGTGGGAGGAATCTGACCCTAGAGGTCTTCACGGACGCTGATTTTGCAAAACCAGAAGGCGATTTACTCTCCCAATCAAGAGTTTTAACCACCAAAAACAAGATCGTCATACCGGTCGACACAACAAACACCCCTCGCAAAAGCGTCACAGGAATGATCTTCCTAATGAACGGTTCCCCAATCAGCTGGCTATCCAAACAACAACCTATCATCGCAACCTCAACACAAATGGCTGAATATATCGCGGCCGCGGAAGGCGCGAAAGAAGCGTTGTGGATCAGAAGCCTGTTTCATTCCCTTCAACTTCGAGGAAAAGAAGCAATACCTCACTACATTGACAACCAGGCAGCGATCCAGCTATGCAAGAACCCGGTACTTCACAAGGCTACAAAGCACATCGACATCATCTACCACAAGATACGCGAATTGGCCGCCGTCGGTGTTATCAACATCGAATATACCGAGTCAGGGGAGCAACGAGCGGATGCGCTCACAAAGACGCTCAACCGTCAGCAGATCGAAAAGTTCTGCAAGGAGATTGGCCTGAAAGACAGGTCCAACGAGAAATCCTCTCAATAAACTCCATGACGGAAACATCTGCCTTTCACAACCTTCAATTCGCCGTCGCTGAACGCGTGCGAAAACTAGGCAGATCGATACAACAGAAAGCCTGTTGGCCGCAGCTTTCGACCTGATGGGTTTGGATCATCCAAAGAAGGTCCCATCAAGGTTCAAGGACTTGCAAAAGGACTGGAAACCCAACTGACACAGTGGTATCCACAAAAGTCACCATGTCACACTTCCTGATTCTCCCTCCACTGGAGGATAACGAGAACGAATACATGATGTATTCAGGGAACAAAGAACCTCAACGCGTCGCCAAAAACGAGCTGTTGAAAGTTCCCAAATCACGAGCATCACGTAGGTTTCCCAGGACCATGGAGCAGTCAAGTAGTCAACAAAAGCTCACCGAACGAAGCTTCAACGAGGGCCCACCTAGAGGAAAGATTCGCTGGAAAGAGCCGCAGCGCACCTCAAATGCCCCAGACACTTACACTTCGATCCGTAAGAGGACACGGCGCACACACCTTCCAAACTTGGACGGAAAGTTTTACGCCGCACACATCAAGACAGAGAGCAACATGGGCGCGATCCCCACCGAGTGGGAGCGTCAGTGTCTCTGCGATTCATGATTTGGGCACTCAAACACCATTCGAGTGGGAGTGTTAGAATATCTACGATTGGCTGTTTAGTCTGATCGCCCACAATCATGCGAACCCTTGCAGTAACCTAACCGGTATACACGAGTGACCGGACGGGAACGAGTAGGTGTCTCAGTACGCGCGCCATACGCGCGCGACACGCACTCAGTACACCAGCGGTACGTCCGCGGTACGCGTGCGATACACTCGCAGTACGCGCGCCATACGCGCGCGACACGCGCTCAATGCACCCGCAGTACGACCGCGGTACGCGTGCGATACACTCGCAGTACGCGCGCCATACGCGCGCGACACGCGCTCAATGCACCCGCAGTACGACCGCGGTACGCGCGCAAGTATAGTAACTCGCCAGAGTTTCCCCGCTTCACAACATAGCGCTGGTAGCGAGAAGCCCAGAGTAGATTCACACAAGTCGCTGGACGACTGTGGGAACACGCCGTTGGCTACAGACTCGTACCAAGTGGAAGAACCTGAGGGAGAACAGACTCATGCATCTGGCCAGTTGTGGCCACAGCTAGTCAGTTGTATGAGGAGCTGACGTATAGGGAGAAGCTCATGTAGGATACTCCAGTCGACTCATGTACATAAATACAGAGGGAACGCTCACACTTTGTAGTTAGTCCCTCGTCCAATTCACACTATCCAAATACATCCCAAACCATTCTCGACCCTACTCAGTCCCAACTCGCCTCTCTAAGGAAAGGGAGACTTCGATCATCCAGCGCCCGCTAAGGATTCACCGCGAATATTGAATACGTCTGCGGTACGCGTGCGATACACTCTCAGTACGCGCGCTATACGCGCGCGACACGCACTCAGTACACCAGCGGTACGTCCGCGGTACGCGTGCGATACACTCGCAGCACGCGCGCCATACGCGCGCGACACGCACTCAGTACACCAGCGGTACGTCCGCGGTACGCGTGCGATACACTCGCAGTACGCGCGCCATACGCGCGCGACACGCGCTCAATGCACCCGCAGTACGACCGCGGTACGCGCGCAAGTATAGTAACTCGCCAGAGTTCTCCCACTTCACAACATAGCGCCGGTAGCAAGAAGCCCAGAAGTAGATTCACACAAGTCGCTGGACGACTGTGGGAACACGCCGTTGGCTACAGACTCGTACCAAGTGGAAGAACCTGAGGGAGAACAGACTCATGCATCTGGCCAGTTGTGGCCACAGCTAGTCAGTTGTATGAGGAGCTGACGTATAGGGAGAAGCTCATGTAGGATACTCCAGTCGACTCATGTACATAAATACAGAGGGAACGCTCACACTTTGTAGTTAGTCCCTTGTCCAATTCACACTATCCAAATACATCCCAAACCATTCTCGACCCTACTCAGTCCCAACTCGCCTCTCTAAGGAAAGGGAGACTTCGATCATCCAGCGCCCGCTAAGGATTCACCGAGAATATTGAATATAAACGGCTCAGGTACATTCACGATTAACGATTCAATCGTGAATGATCATATACGATGCGTGATTAAATATTTTGTAAAAAAAAGTCTACGTGTACAAAGGATCATCTCAAAAATTTTAAGCTATCTGAAGAGGTCAATCTCATCACTAATGTACTCTGCAGCTTCCGGAGAGTGTTCTGCCCAAACATTCGAGCCGCCAAGGTCTCGGATGACTTCCTCCATGAGTGCTCCTCCTCCTCGGGTCCATTCATACTGTAGACTCTCTCCTGAGCTGGGATACAGACCCACCCTGATGTCTGAGCCTATGACAACATCCAAAGGTGATGGCGATGGTGATGGACAACGAGCCCTAGCTCGTTTCTTGCCCTTTGCCTTACGTTTTGGGGGCATCTTGGCGGCTTATTTTGCGTGCAACCGCGTCCCTAATTTCTTGACTGTTGATGATGCGCGCCTGAGCAATGCGGGTTTGATCGCCGGGGGTTCTAACTTGTCTATACTTAGTATAGACCTGTAGATCTTCAACCTGCCGACGCAAAAGAATGGCTTCATCATGAAATCGACCTGCTGCCTTCACCATTCGTGATTTTGGACCAAAGATGACAAGATTCACGATTCGCGTGTAGGACGCTCTGCTGAGCGGATCTGACTTGCCATCGCTACTCGTGACTACTTGCCTCGAATTCCTCGGAGTTTGTGGTGCTGACCTCGTGATGTGATTCTCCGGAGTTATATCTCTCTGTGGGAGCCTGGCTAATACGGGAGCAGCGGTAACAATATCACAAAAGCCGACTGATTTGAACGCGGCCTTTCCAGCTCTTGTTGTGATGGTCTCGTTTCGGATTAGCGTAAACTTGCAGGAACTGAGGTTTGGTAACCGAAAGGCTGCTGCTTGCTAGCGACAAGATCTCGTCGCTATACCTCTTCTTCAATGGACCAAAATGGACCAAAAACGGATACGTCCAATGGCTGAAGGAGATGTGTGGTGTGCGGGGGAAAGCAGAACAGAATCGTGAATGATGTTATTCTGTTCTGCAAACTCGGCAAACTCGATGCTGAGATGCGAGTCACAGTTGTGGCCGTCCAGAAGCAAGAGGCGCTTTTGATTTGCGTCTTGAGGCCCCGTGTAAGGTTCAAAACAGCCTTGTAGCCACTTGAGTCCAATGTGTCTATCGGTCCACCCATTTTTTGACACAGCAAAATGCCAATTGTCGGGGATATTCTGCTCCCGGAACCATCCGTACATATGTGCTTGACCTTTCATAACGCATCGGAGGAGGTATGGTCTGGCAACCAATACACTCTATAACCGTAGCACTTCTCGTTGGCCTGGTTGAGTCTTGAATGCCGTGCTTTTCTTGTCTGTCTTGTGAACGAACGAAGCCAGTCTCGTCCGTGTAGGTATTGTGGAGAGAAATAGCATTGTCTTCGATCGTTCTCTTCAGGAGGTCATGGTGAGCATCAATGACGGTCTTGTTCGAAACCCTTTGCTCTTGCGTGGTCTATACTCCGGCTGAAACAGGATTGAACCGCCGGATGGCGATAAAGGAACCCCCGAACCCATCTCCTGCTGACATCTAGATCGCTGTCATCGACGTTTTGATTCTGGTTTGCACGGTAGAACGCTGTGGCGCGGTCAGTCAAGTGCTTGTAAGTGATGAGGAACCCTTGAGCTGACATAGACTCGATATAGTGCTCAAGCAAGCATTCCTGTGATGTGGTGAGAAGTTGTCGGTGCGTATGTGCTTCCTGACGTGGCAGCATAACTTTCATACGCATCCGGAGGGCTGTATATGGAATACCATGTTGTTGAGAGGCTTTGCCGATGGAGGGGATAGTTCCAGAATGAAGATCCTGGATTACCTCCTCAATCTTAGAATTCTCCACCGCCCGTTCGGCTCGGAAAGAGATTCTTTCAGCCTTGTACAGTTGCTTTGGCATACTGAGAACGGTTCTAGATGTTAAGAAAAATTGGATGGTATGGTGATGGTGATTTGAAAGGAGGATGGGGGAATCATAGGGAACCAGGACATGCTTGCTTCATACTGTGCTGACGCGTTGGAAAACGCGTTGCGACGCGTAACTGCTCAACTAGGTCTCTGAGCCGTTAATGTAGTACCTGAGCCGGTAATAGACCAAACACGTTATGTCATGATCGCTGCTAGGCGCATTTGTCACAGAAGATCATTGCACCCTCGTTGCCTTACGGGTTGCAAGCAAGTCATAAGTCGACGCGGTAAGTTAGACCGTAGAGCCAGGTTCGACAGCGTTTCCAAACTTCCATGTCTGGGTGCCGGAATGAGCGAAGTATGAGTAAGCCGCGAGCCCTTCCTCAGCATACACCCGTCTCGAGGTATCTGACTCGTGACTAGAGCGCAGTAATCACGTCGTAAAAAAAGGAAAAAGTCTGTTAGAATATCTACGATTGGCGTTTAGTCTGATCGCCCACAATCATGCAACCCTTGCAGTAACCTAACCGGTATACACGAGTGACCGGACGGGAACGAGTAGGTGTCTCAGTACGCGCGCCATACGCGCGCGACACGCACTCAGTACACCAGCGGTACGTCCGCGGTACGCGTGCGATACACTCGCAGTACGCGCGCCATACGCGCGCGACACGCGCTCAATGCACCCGCAGTACGACCGCGGTACGCGTGCGATACACTCGCAGTACGCGCGCCATACGCGCGCGACACGCGCTCAATGCACCCGCAGTACGACCGCGGTACGCGCGCAAGTATAGTAACTCGCCAGAGTTTCCCCGCTTCACAACATAGCGCTGGTAGCGAGAAGCCCAGAGTAGATTCACACAAGTCGCTGGACGACTGTGGGAACACGCCGTTGGCTACAGACTCGTACCAAGTGGAAGAACCTGAGGGAGAACAGACTCATGCATCTGGCCAGTTGTGGCCACAGCTAGTCAGTTGTATGAGGAGCTGACGTATAGGGAGAAGCTCATGTAGGATACTCCAGTCGACTCATGTACATAAATACAGAGGGAACGCTCACACTTTGTAGTTAGTCCCTCGTCCAATTCACACTATCCAAATACATCCCAAACCATTCTCGACCCTACTCAGTCCCAACTCGCCTCTCTAAGGAAAGGGAGACTTCGATCATCCAGCGCCCCGCTAAGGATTCACCGCGAATATTGAAATAGGTTATGAGCCCGAATCAATGATCAAGACCTTGCCGTTCTCCTCTATGAGGGTTGGGACTACCCAAACGGCTGATGTCCTCGGAGGACTACTTCGAATGGGCGACCTCGGATGCAAATGTCCTTTCGTGCAAAACGCGAACTTATGGTTCATCATCGAGGGACGACTCGTCAAACCCGAGGAACATCTGGGTGAGGGAGACCTTAAGGAAGTGAAGCTCGGCAACAAATTCCCTACTAAGGATATCGCCGAGTACTATCGAGCTGACGTGGAAGCACGCAGCATACTCCTCAACTCCCTTGGACCCGCCCAGCAAGCCCTGGTCGATACGTCAACTACTGCTCGAAAAGTCTGGGAGAAACTTCGCGAGAACTACGCGCAGAACGTTGCTCAGCAGATTGCTTCACTCGAAGCGCAGTTGGCGAACCTCTACCAAGGAGATGACAAGATCAACGTCTACTCCTACAAGTTGGAGACTATCTGCAGGAAACTTGACCACGTGGATGCTCCGGTTAGCGGACTTCGCAAACTGAGAACCTTTCTGCGTGGCCTCGGTCCCCAGCACGATGTCTGGCGAAAGATCTTCTACTTCAACACTCGTCTCTTCTTCCAGAAGGAAGGAGATTCCGACGAAACAGCCAACAAGAAGGCCCTGGAAGACTACGAAATTGCCGTCAGCACGATTATGGCTGAAGAAGCCGAGCAAAAGTCTTTCCGGCGCCAATACCCAGCTCGGGCCATGCAAGCCCAGTCGCAGCCTGTCAAAAAGGGCAAAGACAAATTCTGCACTAACTCGCAAGAGGGATAACCATAACCTCGAAGACTACTTCATGGAAGGAGGTCCCCAAACACAAGGATCGCACCGAGAAGCAAAAGCAGAAGAAAACCAAGAAAGTGACGGGAAACCTGGCACAAGTCGACTCCGACGAGATGAATCTGTGTCTCCACGTGTCCACACCCGATGACATACGTCGCTCCCCAAAATGAAACCTGGATCATTGACTCTGGCGCAAGCCGACACATGACCGGCGACAAGACCCTCTTCTCGACGTACGGACCATCTCCTGTCCAGGAGGTATTCGTCGCTGACAACAGAGGAGTTCCGGTTGCTGGCATGGGCAACGTCAGACTGGTGATGAGTAACTCGAAGGGATCGCGGAAGTCGATTACACTTCAAGATGTCCTCCACGTTCCAGGACTTGGGAACAATCTCTTCTCTACACCACAGGTGCAACGCCTCGGTGGAAGCATCAACTTCACCAAGAAAACGGTCGAAATCTTCGACAAAAAGGGTCGACTGGCCCTGAGGGGCAAACGCCGTGGAGATGTGAACTACCTGCTAGTGGAAGGAACTACCACCGCAGTAGCCAAACTCGTTACTAGCGAGAAAGCCTTGGACCAAGCCAAACTCTGGCACCAACGGCTAGGCCACCTCCACATGCAGGCCACGCTCAAGACAGCATCGCTTACCGACGGCATGAACCTAAAGGCTATGTCGGGCCCCTCTGTCGGGAACAACTGCGAAACCTGCATCAAGTCGAAGCATAGGCACGCACCGATCAAGAGCCGTGGACCCAAGACAACTCGACCACTCGAGCTAGTTCACATGGATCTTGCGGGGCCTCTGCCGGAAGGCTTATCCAAAGAGAAATATTACCTACTCATGGTGGACGATTGCACGGAGATACTGCTTCGGGGCGGCACTGATCTATAAGTCATCAGCCTTCCAAGCATTCCGAACCATCGATCGATGGACCTCAAACGCAACTGGGAAAGCGTATCTGCCGAGTCCGAACGGGACAATGGTGGGTGAATTCTTGAGCAGAGAGTTCTCGAACTACCTCAATCACCGAGGTATAGGACGAGAGGTCACTCCAAGATTCACACCACAATCCAACGGTCTCGTGGAGCGCACTAACCAGATTGTCAAGGATTATATTCGGTGCATGCTAGAAGAAGCAAACTTGACTACCCAGTACTGGCCATTCGCCTTCAGTCACGGGCTGAAGCTTCGAAACATGTCGGCCACCAGCACGGATTCTTCCAAGACACCTCATGAAGGAATGCATGGCAAACGCCAGGATCTTCAAGGCCTCCGGGTCTTTGGGTGTAAAGCATGGGCACGCGTACCTGACGAACTCCGCAAATCCCTGGATCCCAAGTCTGTTGAATGCATACACCTGGGACATGTTAGCAATAACCACCCTTACATATACAGACTCATGGACGTAGAAACCGGCCAGATCTTCACAAGTCGGCACGTCATCTTCCGGGAGAACGAGCGGATTCGGCGAAAATCTGAAGCCCCCTTCGAGGAACTTTCAGATGATGAAACTGGAACCACGGGAAACAATCTCCCGAGGCCAGGATTACCGGCCCCGGTCCGCTCATCGCTGAACATCCCAAGGACTTCCCCATCGTCCGAAGAACCCAGTCAACCAGTGGGAGCCACCAACTACCCTCATCTCGCCTCAATAGAGGAAGCGCAATTAGCAGATACTACCGAGAGCGGTGATTCACTGGAGAGTCCAACTCAACAACTTGTTCCTTCAGCAGAATCCACAGATGACGAATTCCATGAACCGATCAACCTTATTCCCTCAAGAAGGCGACCTCAAGACATCCGAGGCCGGGACTCCCCATCGCGGCATCAAGAAATAGATGACGAGTCCGATGACTCTCTCGCTCTTCTCCCGACTCCTCACCAAACAGTGGGAGGAGATACAACAACAGTGGGAGATACAAGAACAGTGGGAGACAAAAACAACGCAAACGAGAGCACGGGTGACGAGTCACGTTACAACCTTAGGGCAAGGCCCCACAGACTTGGCGATTACGCCCGGCACGTGACAACAAATCTTTCAAAGCCACCGGTCCCACCCTGAAACAAGCTCGCATGCGCGCCGACTGGCCCCTATGGGAAGGTGCCATCCAGGCAGAACTCAAAAGTCATGAATCCAACAAGACTTGGACCCTCGTAGACCACCCACAAAACAAAGCCACCAATGTGGTCAGCTGCAAATGGGTATTCGCCATCAAGAAAAAGGCCGATGGATCTCTCGACAAATACAAGGCACGACTAGTCGCACGAGGCTTCACACAGCGATACGGATACGACTACGACGAAACCTTCTCTCCAGTAGTAAAGGCCACCACGTTACGCATCCTCATCGGCCTCGCCGCGGCATTCGACTGGAAGATTGTTCATTGGGACGCAGTCACTGCTTTCTTAAACGGACGCCTATCGGCAGAAGTATACATGACGATGCCTCCCGGTCACGAAGTACCCGGGAAGGTCTGCTTCCTGAACAAAGCCATCTACGGTCTCAAGCAAGCCGGCCGCGAATGGTACCTCTTTCGCTACGAAGGTATCTCGAACAGCTCGGATTCACGAAACTGCAAGAAGACCACTGCCTCTTTCATTCCAAGAAGGCCGGACGACAGATCTTACTTGCATTATACGTCGATGACCTCGTCGCTGCGTCACCAAAAGCATCGGAACTCGCCTGGCTCCACACCGAAATCCAAACTCATTTTAAAATCACAGATCAGGGCGATTTATCTTCTGTGCTCAACGTCAGCGTGTCGAAATCTACCAATTCCACTTCCCTAGGCCAACCCTGGTTACATCCAAAAGATCCTCGATCGTTTCCAGATGCTCGAAGCGAAACCCGCCTTCACACCATTACCCGCCACTGGCATTGCTCATCCCGAAAACCCCGAGCACTGCTCCGTCGCGGACAAGGAACTCTTCCAACAGCTCGTAGGCTCTGTCAACTACCTGGCTTGCTACACTCGACCAGATGTGGCATACGCGGATACAAGCTCTCAGCCGCTATTTAGCTCAACCGACGATCCACGCACTCTCTGCTGGAAAACACCCTTCTCCGTTACCTCAAGACTACGCAGGACTATCGCCTCCGGTTCCCCAAACTAGCGAGTGGGAGGAATCTGACCCTAGAGGTCTTCACGGACGCTGATTTTGCAAACCAGAAGGCGATTTACTCTCCCAATCGAAGAGTTAACCACCAAAAACAAGATCGTCATACCGGTCGACACAACAAACACCCCTCGCAAAAGCGTCACAGGAATGATCTTCCTAATGAACGGTTCCCCAATCAGCTGGCTATCCAACACAACAACCTATCATCGCAACCTCAACACAAATGGCTGAATATATCGCGGCCGCGGAAGGCGCGAAAGAAGCGTTGTGGATCAGAAGCCTGTGTCATCCCTCAACTTCCCAGGAAAAGAAGCAAAACCGCACAACAGCCCTTATAAGGCAGCGAGCCAGCTATGCAAGAACCCGGAACTTCACAAGGCTACAAAGCACATCGACATCATCTACCACAAGATACGCGAATTGGCCGCCGTCGGTGTTATCAACATCGAATATACCGAGTCAGGGGAGCAACGAGCGGATGCGCTCACAAAGACGCTCAACCGTCAGCAGATCGAAAAGTTCTGCAAGGAGATTGGCCTGAAAGACAGGTCCAACGAGAAATCCTCTCAATAAACTCCATGACGGAAACATCTGCCTTTCACAACCTTCAATTCGCCGTCGCTGAACGCGTGCGAAAACTAGGCAGATCGATACAACAGAAAGCCTGTTGGCCGCAGCTTTCGACCTGATGGGTTTGGATCATCCAAAGAAGGTCCCATCAAGGTTCAAGGACTTGCAAAAGGACTGGAAACCCAACTGACACAGTGGTATCCACAAAAGTCACCATGCACACTTCCTGATTCTCCCTCCACTGGAGGATAACGAGAACGAATACATGATGTATTCAGGGAACAAAACCTCACGCGTCGCCAAAAACGAGCTGTGAAAGTTCCCAAATCACGAGCATCACGTAGGTTTCCCAGGACCATGGAGCAGTCAAGTAGTCAACAAAAGCTCACCGAACGAAGCTTTCAACGAGGGCCCACCTAGAGGAAAGATTCGCTGGAAAGAGCCGCAGCGCACCTCAAATGCCCCAGACACTTACACTTCGATCCGTAAGAGGACACGGCGCACACACCTTCCAAACTTGGACGGGAAAGTTTTACGCCGCACACATCAAGACAGAGAGCAACATGGCGCGATCCCCACCGAGTGGGAGCGTCAGTGTCTCTGCGATTCATGATTTGGGCACTCAAACACCATTCGAGTGGGAGTGTTAGAATATCTACGATTGGCGTTTAGTCTGATCGCCCACAATCATGCAACCCTTGCAGTAACCTAACCGGTATACACGAGTGACCGGACGGGAACGAGTAGGTGTCTCAGTACGCGCGCCATACGCGCGCGACACGCACTCAGTACACCAGCGGTACGTCCGCGGTACGCGTGCGATACACTCGCAGTACGCGCGCCATACGCGCGCGACACGCGCTCAATGCACCCGCAGTACGACCGCGGTACGCGTGCGATACACTCGCAGTACGCGCGCCATACGCGCGCGACACGCGCTCAATGCACCCGCAGTACGACCGCGGTACGCGCGCAAGTATAGTAACTCGCCAGAGTTTCCCCGCTTCACAACATAGCGCTGGTAGCGAGAAGCCCAGAGTAGATTCACACAAGTCGCTGGACGACTGTGGGAACACGCACGTTGGCTACAGACTCGTACCAAGTGGAAGAAGCCTGAGGGAGAACAGACTCATGCATCTGGCCAGTTGTGGCCACAGCTAGTCAGTTGTATGAGGAGCTGACGTATAGGGAGAAGCTCATGTAGGATACTCCAGTCGACTCATGTACATAAATACAGAGGGAACGCTCACACTTTGTAGTTAGTCCCTTGTCCAATTCACACTATCCAAATACATCCCAAACCATTCTCGACCCCACTCAGTCCCAACTCGCCTCTCTAAGGAAAGGGAGACTTCGATCATCCAGCGCCCGCTAAGGATTCACCGCGAATATTGAATAGCTGAGTGATGCGGACGATGGAAGAGTCACGAGTATAGTAGTCGTCGTAGAAACCAAACCAAGGAGACTCGAGGTATGAGGGATTGTCGTCACCTAACTCTGAGACTTTGTTAGAGACCTTTGTGTCTGTATCTGCGCTGGCGTCCCCCTCGGCCATTGCCTCGTCCGACTGTCCCTCGAGGTCAGAACGAATTGCATCCAGGTCGATGACGATTTCGCCGGCCCCCTGAATTTAGACATCATCCCGTCCCATTCCAGATGGAAAGTAGAATCCCCATTGTCAGTCGAAAGCGGGGTGATTGCGAGCTGTCGAGAGTAGGCCGAAGGTGTGGGGACAGGATCATCGTCGTCAGCAGAACTGGATGAGTCTGTACTCGACGGTAGCCAGCAATACAAGCGTAAAAAAG
>NC_026480.1:476244-482521 GCF_000328475.2 Mycosarcoma maydis
ATGCATGGCAACGCCAGGATCTTCAAGGCCTCCGGGTCTTTGGGTGTAAAGCATGGGCACGCGTACCTGACGAACTCCGCAAATCCCTGGATCCCAAGTCTGTTGAATGCATACACCTGGGACATGTTAGCAATAACCACCCTTACATATACAGACTCATGGACGTAGAAACCGGCCAGATCTTCACAAGTCGGCACGTCATCTTCCGGGAGAACGAGCGGATTCGGCGAAAATCTGAAGCCCCCTTCGAGGAACTTTCAGATGATGAAACTGGAACCACGGGAAACAATCTCCCGAGGCCAGGATTACCGGCCCCGGTCCGCTCATCGCTGAACATCCCAAGGACTTCCCCATCGTCCGAAGAACCCAGTCAACCAGTGGGAGCCACCAACTACCCTCATCTCGCCTCAATAGAGGAAGCGCAATTAGCAGATACTACCGAGAGCGGTGATTCACTGGAGAGTCCAACTCAACAACTTGTTCCTTCAGCAGAATCCACAGATGACGAATTCCATGAACCGATCAACCTTATTCCCTCAAGAAGGCGACCTCAAGACATCCGAGGCCGGGACTCCCCATCGCGGCATCAAGAAATAGATGACGAGTCCGATGACTCTCTCGCTCTTCTCCCGACTCCTCACCAAACAGTGGGAGGAGATACAACAACAGTGGGAGATACAAGAACAGTGGGAGACAAAAACAACGCAAACGAGAGCACGGGTGACGAGTCACGTTACAACCTTAGGGCAAGGCCCCACAGACTTGGCGATTACGCCCGGCACGTGACAACAAATCTTTCAAAGCCACCGGCCACCCTGAAACAAGCTCGCATGCGCGCCGACTGGCCCCTATGGGAAGGTGCCATCCAGGCAGAACTCAAAAGTCATGAATCCAACAAGACTTGGACCCTCGTAGACCACCCACAAAACAAAGCCACCAATGTGGTCAGCTGCAAATGGGTATTCGCCATCAAGAAAAAGGCCGATGGATCTCTCGACAAATACAAGGCACGACTAGTCGCACGAGGCTTCACACAGCGATACGGATACGACTACGACGAAACCTTCTCTCCAGTAGTAAAGGCCACCACGTTACGCATCCTCATCGGCCTCGCCGCGGCATTCGACTGGAAGATTGTTCATTGGGACGCAGTCACTGGCTTTCTTAAACGGACGCCTATCGGCAGAAGTATACATGACGATGCCTCCCGGTCACGAAGTACCCGGGGAAGGTCTGCTTCCTGAACAAAGCCATCTACGGTCTCAAGCAAGCCGGCCGCGAATGGTACCTCTTCGCTACGAAGGTACTCGAACAGCTCGGGATTCACGAAACTGCAAGAAGACCACTGCCTCTTTCATTCCAAGAAGGCCGGACGACAGATCTTACTTGCATTATACGTCGATGACCTCGTCGCTGCGTCACCAAAAGCATCGGAACTCGCCTGGCTCCACACCGAAATCCAAACTCATTTTAAAATCACAGATCAGGGCGATTTATCTTCTGTGCTCAACGTCAGCGTGTCGAAATCTACCAATTCCACTTCCCTAGGCCAACCTGGTTACATCCAAAAGATCCTCGATCGTTTCCAGATGCTCGAAGCGAAACCCGCGCTTCACACCATTACCCGCCACTGGCATTGCTCATCCCGAAAACCCCGAGCACTGCTCCGTCGCGGACAAGGAACTCTTCCAACAGCTCGTAGGCTCTGTCAACTACCTGGCTTGCTACACTCGACCAGATGTGGCATACGCGGTACAAGCTCTCAGCCGCTATTTAGCTCAACCGACGATCCACGCACTCTCTGCTGGAAAACACCTTCTCCGTTACCTCAAGACTACGCAGGACTATCGCCTCCGGTTCCCCAAACTAGCGAGTGGGAGGAATCTGACCCTAGAGGTCTTCACGGACGCTGATTTTGCAAACCAGAAGGCGATTTACTCTCCCAATCAAGAGTTAACCACCAAAAACAAGATCGTCATACCGGGTCGACACAACAAACACCCCTCGCAAAAGCGTCACAGGAATGATCTTCCTAGAATGAACGGTTCCCCAATCAGCTGGCTATCCAAACAACAACCTATCATCGCAACCTCAACACAAAGATGGCTGAATATATCGCGGCCGCGGAAGGCGCGAAAGAAGCGTTGTGGATCAGAAGCCTGTTTCATTCCCTTCAACTTCGAGGAAAAGAAGCAATACCTCACTACATTGACAACCAGGCAGCGATCCAGCTATGCAAGAACCCGGTACTTCACACAGGCTACAAAGCACATCGACATCATCTACCACAAGATACGCGAATTGGCCGCCGTCGGTGTTATCAACATCGAATATACCGAGTCAGGGGAGCAACGAGCGGATGCGCTCACAAAGACGCTCAACCGTCAGCAGATCGAAAAGTTCTGCAAGGAGATTGGCCTGAAAGACAGGTCCAACGAGAAATCCTCTCAATAAACTCCATGACGGAAACATCTGCCTTTCACAACCTTCAATTCGCCGTCGCTGAACGCGTGCGAAAACTAGGCAGATCGATACAACAGAAAGCCTGTTGGCCGCAGCTTTCGACCTGATGGGTTTGGATCATCCAAAGAAGGTCCCATCAAGGTTCAAGGACTTGCAAAAGGACTGGAAACCCAACTGACACAGTGGTATCCACAAAAGTCACCATGCACACTTCCTGATTCTCCCTCCACTGGAGGATAACGAGAACGAATACATGATGTATTCAGGGAACAAAACCTCACGCGTCGCCAAAAACGAGCTGTGAAAGTTCCCAAATCACGAGCATCACGTAGGTTTCCCAGGACCATGGAGCAGTCAAGTAGTCAACAAAAGCTCACCGAACGAAGCTTCAACGAGGGCCCACCCTAGAGGAAAGATTCGCTGGAAAGAGCCGCAGCGCACCTCAAATGCCCCAGACACTTACACTTCGATCCGTAAGAGGACACGGCGCACACACCTTCCAAACTTGGACGGAAAGTTTTACGCCGCACACATCAAGACAGAGAGCAACATGGCGCGATCCCCACCGAGTGGGAGCGTCAGTGTCTCTGCGATTCATGATTTGGGCACTCAAACACCATTCGAGTGGGAGTGTTAGAATATCTACGATTGGCGTTTAGTCTGATCGCCCACAATCATGCAACCCTTGCAGTAACCTAACCGGTATACACGAGTGACCGGACGGGAACGAGTAGGTGTCTCAGTACGCGCGCCATACGCGCGCGACACGCACTCAGTACACCAGCGGTACGTCCGCGGTACGCGTGCGATACACTCGCAGTACGCGCGCCATACGCGCGCGACACGCGCTCAATGCACCCGCAGTACGACCGCGGTACGCGTGCGATACACTCGCAGTACGCGCGCCATACGCGCGCGACACGCGCTCAATGCACCCGCAGTACGACCGCGGTACGCGCGCAAGTATAGTAACTCGCCAGAGTTTCCCCGCTTCACAACATAGCGCTGGTAGCGAGAAGCCCAGAGTAGATTCACACAAGTCGCTGGACGACTGTGGGAACACGCCGTTGGCTACAGACTCGTACCAAGTGGAAGAACCTGAGGGAGAACAGACTCATGCATCTGGCCAGTTGTGGCCACAGCTAGTCAGTTGTATGAGGAGCTGACGTATAGGGAGAAGCTCATGTAGGATACTCCAGTCGACTCATGTACATAAATACAGAGGGAACGCTCACACTTTGTAGTTAGTCCCTCGTCCAATTCACACTATCCAAATACATCCCAAACCATTCTCGACCCTACTCAGTCCCAACTCGCCTCTCTAAGGAAAGGGAGACTTCGATCATCCAGCGCCCGCTAAGGATTCACCGCGAATATTGAATAAAGTCGACCTAGGAACCACCCCGGCAACCACCCCGGGTGGCTGCTCCTTGGAAGCCACCCCTGAGGAGGAGCCTAGATCAGGGGTGCTTCCTCGGGTGGCTCTTCAGGAGGAGCCACCCTGAGTGGTTGCCGGGGTGACTCCGAGGACGACTATCTCCTTTTTTCACGATATGATTTCAGGTTCTACCGGGAATTTTCCACTGCGGCATTGTCATATACGATAGACTTCTTTACTCACGCGTGTATGTGGATGCTTCTTGCTAGAGCCCGTTCATGATTCGTGATTGCGAGCCGATACTCATAACAGCAATGAGATCGAGTAGAGACACTCTTTCAGCAACTGGACATGCATGAATATCTGGTTCACAGTGTCAAGGGTGATGCCATTCAATCGTATCAAGACTTAGTGAGGACTCACAGGATCTTGGTTACCTGCCAGCCATCCTCCGACACCAGACACCAATAGTCGATTCGATTGTCTCGACCAACGTGGGCGTTCGATGCATGCATGATGGTTGAAGTGCGGAGGTCTTCGCCAGGCGCGCAACGGTGTTTTGAGATGTCGTGTCCAAAGCAGCAATCCTTTGCTCTGTCGAGGCATCTTCCCGGGCGAGCTTGCAGACGATATCATTCATGATTGGCAGTGACACTATAGCTTTTGGCTGGCTTTGTTCAGTCGATTCGAAGGGCCAGAGCACCGTGTAGTGTTGAGTGATTGGACGGCGGCAGCAAGGACTAAGACGCGTCTTGGCTATGTGACGATTGGTGCTTTCCAGACCCTACCCTTCCTGCAAGCCCGCATCAAGGTTTCGATGCTCTTTCCCATTGCCATCGGGGCCCTTGATTCATGCATGATGATTGGGACGGCACGACCTTTCATGTCTGACCTCGACTACCTTGCGTATCTTCGGCCCGTCGTCTCCCCTCCTTTCCTTCGGTTCTCTCTCTTACACAAAAATTCAACGTTTTGTTTCTCCCCTCATCAACCAGATCGTTGAATCATGAATATCCCTGATACTCATGACTCCCAAATCCACTGAACATCGGCTAGGAGGAGATCTCGCTCCTTCTTACTGCCGACACGCAGATCGGCACCAAGAATGCCGACAAGCAGATGGCTCTGTACGTCTACACGCGTTGTGCTGACGGTATCCACCTGCTCAACGTCGGCAAGACCTGGGAGAAGATCGTACTCGCCGTCCATGTTCTTGTTGCCATCGAGAACCCTGCCGAAACTATGTTGTCTTCGGCAGTCAATACAGTCAGCGCGACGTGCTCAAGCTCGCTACTCGGACCGTGTCATCACCATCGCTGCCGATTCACCCTCGATTCTTTCACCAACCACAGCACCCATTTATTCAGGATTGTCGTCACCGAAACCTGAGTCGACCGACAGGCTATCCGCCAGGACTCGTACGTCAACATCTCCTGCATCTCGTTCGTCGACTCGGTCCCGCCTCTCATGTTCGTCGATATTGCCATCCCCAGTAATGTCCGCGACTACCGGTCTTCTCTGGTGGTTGCTAGCCGCACCGTTCCCCGCCTCAAGGGTGGTAGCCTTTCGGTGATGCCCGACTTGTTCTTCTATTGTGAACCTGGGGGGTAATGCGCGAGGCCTAGGATCCCGCTAAAAACGCCACTGATAGTTCCACTGACGTTCCGGATGACGTTCTCCTTGCCGTCGCTGCCAACCTCGCCAACAAGACCAGCAACGTAGACTGGTCCGCCGAGCAAGCAACCAGCTCTTGGAGTGAGAGAAATTCGCCATTTGTTAGCTACCGGAACTACAACACGATGTGGTTTCCGCGGCAGAGATAGCGCTCCTCTCTGGGCACCATACGTACAGTAAGTACGACAATGTCAAGCGTCGCCATCCTTGTCCGTGTTGCTACGGTTGAAGGCCATTAAATACGAATCTTCTACACTCGTGCGCCCTACTTTTGACTGTGCCGTCATGCAATCCAACGCAACGCGATGCTCTTTACTGCCTCCCTGTGGCTGCGGCACCTGCTATTGCGAGCTACGCATCAACATCGCAGAGCTTGAGCATCTTGCATACTCACCGCTGCTCACCGCAATACGCGACAATCACGCACACGCACAAAAAATCGCTCTCGTCGACGCTCAAAAGCTTTGGTGTA
Organism: Mycosarcoma maydis; assembly: GCF_000328475.2. NCBI lineage: Eukaryota > Fungi > Basidiomycota > Ustilaginomycetes > Ustilaginales > Mycosarcoma > Mycosarcoma maydis. Next base: position 482,232 of record NC_026480.1, read on the forward strand.
ATCATCCAAAGGTGGTGAATACATGGATTGTGAATGGTCAAGCAAGCGCGCCTTGACTGACTTTGCTGCCTTGCTTGCTCACCATTGCCTCCTCTGCACCATTGGAACTACCAATCGTTAATCGCCATCTTATGCTTTTCGAGCTCTCCACATGCGGGACTAACACTTTCCAAGGTTCTTACCGCAAGTTCATCTCGATTATCGTTCAGCTAGCTCGTCCAGCTCGATCACCGCTCAGTTCATCATCGTTTGAGATCGCAGCGATGTCTCCTCCTCCTCTTTGCTGCCGT
>NC_026480.1:482621-556729 GCF_000328475.2 Mycosarcoma maydis
ATTCGAGTGCTCGCGTCCGAGCATAGTCGGCTGCATCCCAGCCCTCTTCTGTTCGCGAGGCTGCCTCTGCAATCACCTTGACGCCTTCAATAACTGTGTAAACTCTACTCCTCCTCTCACTACATTCACGATTGAAACTCGCCTAACAAACCTTTCTCCTAATTATGAATCTTGCTTGTCATTTGGTTCATGTATGGTCATCGTGCTGATAGTTCGTCATACACACGTGTCTTGATGTTCTTATAGTTATTCCTTGGAGTCACACATGTTACGCCAGCTTTCTGTGATGAGTGACGGGTGGCTTCGAGGACAGATTTTCCTTTTTTAACCATGTACTGGTCAAGAGAGACGTAGGCACCAGCCTGGACTGATGCCGGATAGAGGCAGCCTCAATGTGGAGGATGCGAAGACGAGTGGCTAGGATCGGATGGTGATTAGCTGTAAGCGAGCCGAGTGCAGAAAGTCGCGCTGGAGTATACAGATCCTAACGCTCAGACAGCAGGAGTCGAAATGACAATGGATGACCAGTTGTTCGCCATTCTTGACCAGACACAAAGGAAGGACACACGGCCAGCAATTAGTCAAGTCTAAACTTGTGTGCTTGGGCGACCTTGGATGGGCGACGAAGACATTGGTTTCGGCTGATCAAGAATAGAGTTAACGTGCCCGAGGCAGTTATAAGGATTGATGGTCGTGGTGGTGAAAGGGAAGGAAGAAAAAAACAGCCAAGCTGCGCGACTGAAGTTGTTTTGGTTCCTGAGCGAACTACGCTGAGGACTTCAGGGCTACCCTTCTCAGGTCGATATAGAAACTCGTGATTGTGTTGACTGCGCAACGTGAACATTATGGTGAGAGCTGTCTCCGCAGCCGGCAAAGAGCACTTCGCGACTCACCGCTGCAATTGCAAAAACCACAATGGTGACTTTCATAACGAACACCGTACGAATTACGGTAGGTCAATCCGGGGCTGTTTGAGCTCAGTTGGACGCTGCACAAAGTGTTGAGGATCACATACAGAATTTTGTGGCGGCATCGTCATTCCAAGGTCAATCAATCACTATCGGTGTGCAGCGAACACGATAGAGGGCCAGACTATCTTGGAAGAGACAGCGATCGACGTTGCGGAAGCGATCGTCGAGGATGCGCAGACGGGCAAGAAGGTCGTCTACATCTTGCACAGCGATATCGTGCGGCGACACCAAGAGTCTGTTGCCGAGCAACAGACTCAGAGGACGTAAGAGGTACTCCGCGGTAACGAGACGATAAGTCTCAGAGCTGTCAGTGTCGTTTTCGTGGGATGCTCTTGGTTGATTTGAGTGATCCTCGTCAGCTAGGGTGATGAAGCCGTCCTGCATCATCTTTCGAATGGCCCATTCGAAAAGGCGATGTATCTTGTCTTGCTGCTGCTCTGTAGAAATGAGGGAGATGTCGGGTGAACTCCCGGCAGGGCGAGCAGAGAGCCGATGCTGCAGGCGAATGCGGACTAGGCGTTGGGCGAGTGTGGACAGGGTCTTGTCAATTTGAAGGTCTGAAAGAGCAAAAGATTGAGAATGGTAGTGCAAGCTGATATGCTGCTGCACCTGGAGCTGAAAGTAAGACTCGGTCAATTTCTGATCAGAAATCTTGGCAGGCGCACGGAGCGGTCGAATGATGGATTTAGATGACCGAGATGATTGGGTACGCTCATGTTCTCGAGGCGGACACGGCACTGACGCCGGGTGCGTAGAGCGCGATGAGAGGAGAGTGTCGCCTGAGAGCAATCTGCGGGCTGTTTCTTCCGACAAGCGTTGTCTTCCGGCGTAACTCTGTTGCCCAGGGTCGGCCAGTATCCAGGGGGCAGACGCCGCTTTCTCGTTCGGAGAAAGATCAGATAAGATCAGTCGAGCGGGTGTTTTCCGGCCAGCTCGATGAGAGGTAGTCTGCTTGGCCATTGGGCCTTTCCTGGTCGTTTCCACACGACTCCAATCAAATGGTTTACGGTAGACATCCATCTCAGCCTTGATGACATCTAGTTGATGGTAACACTCCATGTTCATGTTATCGCAGCGCACTGGAAAAGAAAGGTGGAGTCATGTTTAGGTCGTTATCAGCTTTCCTTTTTATAAGGTCAGAGGGAATGGTCGGCCGGGTCACCTACCCATACGGCGAGCGACTATGAATCTCTGGCCACCAAGATCGATCTTCATTTTGCCTGTACATCGGACAATGTCCCCTACTTCGAAGCGTGGTTGCAGCGCTGGTAGAATCACAGTCGGCGCCGAGTTGTCCAGTCTGCTGGTAGAAGTGGACGCTTTGGGTTGCGCTGGCATTATGTAACATTCTGGGATTCCGCATGGAACGGTTGCATCCGATCCTGGCTGATCCGGGCGCGTTTCGGACTGGCGCAACGACTTGCGGGTTTCGAGTATGCGCAGCACAGAAGTGCCATCATCCACTACAGATGTGACGAGAATGGACGTGTGTCAGTCGACTGGGCAAGATTTGACTGGGGTGGGTGCAAACGTACCTTCGTAGCTGATCTGATCCTCCTTCACCGTCAGTCCAACGACCATGCCGCAGACCTCTGCGAAAAGAGCTGGTGTCTCGTAATGCAAAAAGAGAGTTTGACCTGGGTAAATCAGAGCTAGGGCAAGACGCTGGGGTAAGCCGCTTGAACAGGTCGTGCGAACCTTTCGTAGGTTGATGCTGGCACCCACCTCCAATGGCGTAAGAAAGCTCTGGCAAAGTCTTCATCCGACGGACCTGTTGGCAGGTGCATTTGAGCACGGCGGATGAGCTTCGCTCCGTCCATTCGTAGAGCCGGACTGCATCTTCATCCGAGAGCCGATGAAGAGAGAAGTCTTGCATGGCGTACGTGCAATCTCGACGAGCTTAAAAAGCGCTTGTGCAAGATGGATCAGGATGCGTTGATGCTAACATCTTTCAAGTTGTGGGCGACTTGAGCCTGTCAGATGGCGAAGTTTAGGGGACCGATGGCTTTCTGAGGCCTGTTGTTGAGCCAGTCGCGGACGATGATGGAAGTCTTGTCACTTGTCTATTCTCTGAAGAACAGCTCACACTTTGTTTCTTTCTCCACCTCCGATTTCCGGTCAAGACAAAGAACAGTTGAAGAAGGGCGCCAACTATATAGCCACCAGACACGCGTTAAATTCCCTTGTTGGATCTTGTATGAAAGTTGCACATACACACGCCACATTCACGATTTGTAGATAAATAAATCATCCGCTCCAGAACCTAGAACCACGAACTGTTTCAGCGCCTATTTCCTTTGCAGTCAGCGCTATGATCCTTGAAGAATATCTATAGGCAACCGTGAAAGAGACGCACTGCGGGAGAAAACAAAGGTGTTTGGTTGTCCAAATTCGAAAGTAGTCTCGCGACGCGTTCTGGCTCAATCTGTGAGTCTGGAGAGAATCTGTGAATCACAATCGTGAATCACAATCACGAATGGAAAGGACCCTCCCTAATCGTGATTTTCTTCTCATCGTTCTTGGAAGCTGAGGCTCAATTCACGATTCTTTCGACAACAGCCTTCTCGACACACTTTGGCGTTTCCTGTAGCGCACCACCAGCTTCAGCCATTCACGATTGGCTACAACGGCGCCATGAGCGATGCTACGTAAGTCAGCAAACAGGTCCACCCGTTTGGTGACGATCCTTTGACTCATTCGTCTTGCACGGTCATCGCCAACAGCTCTGTTCCCGTTTCGAATCCCACCGACGAAGTGGTCGAGTATCAGCAGCCTTCTGCGTTGGACAAGGGCAAGGGCAAGGCAAGCGAGGTCGAGCCAGGTAAGCATACATGCGCTACCTTCCGGTGTTAGCTCCCGGATTCGCTGACAGTTGCTTCCTACGCATGCCAACGGTCAGAAGAAGACGATGACGATGACGACGACGATGATGACGACGACGAAGAGGAAGAGGAAGAAGATGACTACAACATTCAAGATGATGAGGTGCGTTCCAAAGCCGCAGAAGCTGCTTCTTTTACAGCCAGGGTTGCTGACAGACGTCTGCTCTATCTACACCTACCCAACAGCTTGCCGAGCTGATCGAGGACGAAGAGGAGCTTGCAGAGATCGACACCTCCAACATTGTCTGGACCGGGCGTCGACGAAATGCTCCGCTCGACTACAGCTCAGAGGAGGCGCTCAAGCAGGCTGGTCTCGACTCGGACACCACTGCCGCCGAGCAGGAGGAGGAAGATGCAGAATTCCATGTGAGTGGGCAGCTCGAGAGTTGTAGAGTCAACACAGATCAGAGGGATAGCAGTGCCCAAGGCGTCAGCTGACTCTGCATATCTTTTCGAACACGCTTTCACCTGCTTCTATCCTTCAGGGAGACGAGATGGACGACGAGTAAAAAGTAAAAAGGCGGCCTGTACCACCATCGCAACACTTGGCGGCCCTAAATGTTTGTGTTTCAACAAGGTACAATTACAAACACACGAATCACAGCCACTTTTCATCGTCGCTTTTGCTTGGCACAGATCAGTCATCAGCATCGGCATCTTCAACACCGATTACGCCCCCACCTTCATGAACAAAATCGTCTTCATCCATCTCGACGTCTGGATCCTCCTCGTAATCTAGATCCGCTGCTTGTCGCTCTGCGTCAGGCTCACGACTGTTCGACAGGTTCTGTTGATCTGTTCCATCCAAGTCGGCCGCTGCAGCCACCTGGCCTGTGAATTGACTCATCTGTGCGGGAGCCTCTGCGAACGACTCGTCGACTATGCCGTTGACGGCTGCTGGGTCATCCTGTGCACCTTTTGCGGCGTACGCGTTGACGTCAGCGGAAGGATGGATGGGCAGATATGTTTGCACAAGCGCGATGAGCTCTTCGATTTGGTGCGGGTGGAATCGCTCCTCCAGTTCTTCGACAAGCGTATGCAGCTCAACCACACTTTGTGGTGCATGATTGACGATTTGGAGCCTTTCGGATCGATTCAAGCCCAAGCCGCCCCTTTTGGCTTCCGAATCGTGGATCGAGTAACCGCGAGCTTTGAGTTCATCGAGAAAAGCGACAATGTTTTCCGCGGTTTGGTGTGCGCATGGCTTTGTCACCTGGCTGAGAGATGAGATGGTCTGTCAAAACAAGGGAGGGTGGGGAGAAAAAAAGAAGCAGGGGCCGCTGGGATCAGTTTCTGCTGGCGCTGCTCATAGAATCCATTGAGAGGGAATAACAAGTACTCACCTCGTACTGGATGGTGCGCAGGTTCTCGGGAACTTTTGAAAGCCAGGAATCGTCGTCACCATCGCTCTTGGTTGTTGATGCGTTGCGAAGTGCATCTTCTGACATGTCTTCGGCTTCGCTGAGTTCGATTGCACCGTGGACTTGTGCCTTTTGCTCTGACTCCATCTCCTTGAGCACCTTGAGCACCTCAAAGTCGCTCAAAAGCGCTGAGCGCGCCTTGAGGATCCGCATGACGTGGTAGGTGCCGACCGAGTGGAATGCTGCTATGTCGATAGAGACTGCATAGAGTGCTCGGTCCAAAGTGCCAAGATTGTTCCAGAGCTGTGAAATGGTAGTGTGTGAGAGTGAATCAAAACACCAAAATTTATGAAGAAGAAAGTAGCGTCGCATCTGTATTATGTAAGCGGAATTTTTCGAGCTTCCGTTTAGCGGAGCTGCCTTGGAATTTTTTTTTTGGGGAGGTTCCGGTTTGGTTTGTGGTGGACCCTATGAAGAGGTCTCTAAAGCACTCATACTCACAGATTCACGATTCGTGATTGCAACTCACGACTGTGATGACGGGCGGAAAAGTATGATTTTGGAGCCTCCACCATCGTGAATAATTCGTGATTCAGTTCTCTTTTCCGCCTCTTCTCATCTTCACTCGCACACACGCTGCCATCCGTCCTTCCACTTTGACTACTTTCGATCACATTGGTTGTGTCGAAAATTGGACTCTGCAAGTCTCTGCTGCCGGACGATCGGATCATCGGTACGACAGGAGCAGCCGGCGCGCCGAGCGTATAGCCACCGCCATGGTAAGTATTCCAAATACAGCAACCGCAAGAGGCTCCATAGAGGCTCTAGACTGACTCGCTGTTCGCACTAAATTCTGATTTTGGTCCTCATCTCAATAGAAGATCAAGGCGCTTTCGAGATCACTCGATGTACATGCACCCGCTCGACAGGGTGACCCTGCCCCTCTTTCGAGGAACCTTGACCCAGCATTGCATCCCTTCGACAAGCCAAGAGAATACACACGTGCACTCAATGCCGCTAAGCTAGACCGCCTCTTCGCTAAGCCGTTTGTCGGCGCCTTGGAAGGTCACATCGATGGCATCTACTCGATCGCAAAGGATACCAACAGGCTTAATGTGGTTGCTTCCGGAAGTGGCGATGGAGAAATTCGTCTTTGGGACCTGGCACGACAGAAGCCTATCTACGTCTATCCAAAGGCACATTCCGGTATCATCCAGTCGATTTGCATCTCACCCCTGACCTTCATGTCACCCACTGGCAACTCCTCGGTGGGCCGCAGGATGCTCTCATGCTCGACAGATCGAACTGTCAAAGTGTGGGATGCGGATCCACGACCGGACGGTCTCGGACAGACAAGTTTTAATGCCATGGATGATGATGAAGACGACAACGACGACATGGATGCAGACATGACCACAGGGGGCAGCTTAAGAAGGGGTGGTCTTCTAAGTACACGAGACAAGGACGTTCCGCCAAGTGAGACACTAACCGTGTACAGTGGCAAGGCAGCGTTCAACTCGCTGACACATCACGCCTCAAACGCGGTCTTCGCCTCGGCATCGTCCTCGATTCAAACTTGGGATCTCGAGCGCGGAGGCTCCTCTGATCCACTACTGTCCATGACCTGGGGACCAGATGCTATCAACGTAGTGCGATTCAATCTCAGCGAGCGCGAAGTTCTGGCCAGTGCTGGCAGCGATCGCGGAATTGTGCTGTACGACTTGCGCAGCGGTAAGCCTCTGACCAAGATGATTATGCAAATGCGAGCAAATGACATTGCGTGGAACCCAACGGAGCCTACCGTATTTGCGGTGGCAAGCGAGGATCACAACGTCTACACGTTTGACATGCGTCACCTCAACTCAGCCACACAAGTCTACAAGGACCACGTTGCAGCCGTCATGTCGATCGACTTCTCCCCCACGGGCACCGAGCTCGTTACGGGCTCATACGATCGAACCCTCCGCATCTGGGACTACGGCAAGGGGAACCACTCACGCGATGTCTACCACACCAAGCGTATGCAGCGCATCTTTTCTACCTCGTTCTCCATGGATGCTCGGTTCGTGCTGAGTGGATCTGACGATGGTAATCTGCGTATCTGGAAGGCCAAAGCGAGCGAGAAGCTGGGCTTGCTCAGTGGAAGAGAGATGGCCAACAGGGAATACGCCGAGAACCTTCGCAGCAAGTGGAGTGGTATAGGTGATGTGGCAAAGATCGAGAAGCAGAGGCACGTACCCAAGGCGATCAAACAGGCACAGAAGCTCAAGAGGACCATGATCGACGCCAGGAAAAACAAGGAGGAGAACAGGCGCAAACATTCGAAAGCAGGAGACAAAAAGCCCAAAGCTGCGCGAAAGGAAGCAATTCTTTCCCAACGCGAGTAGCTTTCGTGATTGTTGCTGTTCCCACTTCTCCCTTGTCAGCACATCATTTGTATCCATTGTACTTGTATCATTCATAAGAGTCCGTGTCTTCGCATGACTTTGTGTTCGCTTGGCTCCGGCCCCACGATGGCGCAAAACAAGGCGTCAACTCTTTCCACGCTTCTGATCTGGAGCACACTTTGCCGTTTGTGAACTGTCAGGTTTGCAACTTGAACGAGAATCCACAAGCTGCTGGTCTTGCAACGTGATATCGTTTGATTAGGTGATGAGCTGGAAAGATGACAGGGGCTTCCGGTAGAGAGGCGTAAAAGACTAATTGAATACAACAGCGCATGCTACACAGCAAGTGAGCAGAGGCAAGAAGAAGAAAGATAATATCATGAATAGACGCGGAGTGAAATTTCAAGCTAGCGTGCAAGATAATCAATGGGGGCTAGCGGTGTCATGAGAAGGGTGCGTTTTGATAGCTGGCTAGGAAGCTGAAGCGGCGGATTGAGCCATTTCGGCTTTTGTAAGAAACCTTCCTCCAGGACCTCTTGGCCTCCTGACGGCATGCCTGTGCCTACTCTCGTGAAGGTAGGGCTTCTTGCCGTCTTCATCGAGACCATTGCCCTCCTTGCGGGCCTTGTCGCGAGTCTGCATGTAAGCAAGGAAATCCTTTTTCCTTTGCTCTTCGATCCTGGCGCGTGTGGCTCTCCTCTTGAGAATGCGCTGATACTGCTTGGCATTGACGTAGAGCGGCTCATCTTCTGCGGGAGCCGAGTCGTCCTGCACGAGTTGTGCGGATCCTGGTTTGACATCAACGGCATCGTGATCGTGGAGCGAGACGCTAAGGCCAAGGTTGGTGGAGCCGGAGTGTATAGCAGGAGAGGCATGGTATGCAAAATCTTCTGAACCCACAACCGACTGAGCGCGGGAGTTGGAAAGAGAGGCAGGTAGCGCTGGTGCAGTTGCAGAGCCATGATATGGACTGGCATGAGAAGCCTCGGTGGGAAAGCCAGGACCAAAGGACGACCAGAGACGAGAGTGTTCTGTATCGGCTACATGAGAAGTACCCAAGTCTTCTGCATCGCCGGCGTTGATCCAAGCGGTAATATCGGTGTCCTCTGGATCGGCATGATAGGACGAGATGCTGTGGTGAAAGTCGCTTGCGGGGCTGTTGGCGTTGGAAAGCGCGCTGGGAATGCGAGGACGGGTGCGGCTGCGGCTCGACGACGAGAGACGTGACCTTGGCTCCTCTTCAGCTCGGGTGCGTTTACGAGCACGAGGACGAACATTGCCTCCAGAGCCTGAATCATCGTCAAAGCCTAGCGCGCTGGCTGTTGCTGGATGAAGCAAGTCCGAGGCAGAGTAAGGAGACCCAATGTGACCAGTGTCGGAGCGCATAGAAGCAGGATTAATATCCCATGGGTACTTATTGTTGACAAGGCTGGCGTGGCTATCAGCACCACTGCTGTGCGTAGTAGCGTTGGAAGTTACGCCGTGATACGAGTCGGCGGGGGAGTTGGCCCAGCTCAAACGACCGCTATTGGAGAGAGCAGCGACGGAAGCGCTCGAGGAGGAATGATGGTCAGCACTGGGCGAAAAGTGCTGATGCGGGGTATGTGATGTGCTGGAATACGAATCAAGATGCTGCGGAGGATGGCTCGCCAATGGGCCGTGATTGGACTGGGAAGAGGTTGGTTGTTGGAAGTAGAAAGTACCAAAGGACAGAGGATTCTGAGCCATATTGCTAGAAGCTGAAGCGGTGGCGCCAAGATGACTAGCAGAAGGAGAGCCGGTGTAAGGAACGTTGAAGCCACCAGGCGACGTCGGGTGTGGAGAGCTGGAACCCGATGGGTGGCTCATAGGCTCGTACAGATGTGAGTAAGACTGCATGGTGAAAGATGAAGCGGGCGTGCGAGCCTGTGATCCTTTTTTTGCGGTTGGGGCACCCTACAGGGCGCGCTTATACTGAGAGTAGTCCAGGACGATGTGCGAGAAAGCCGAGCACAGTGGGGTTGGGTAGCAGAAGCGTGTGGGATGGTGACAAGATGGAAAGAGAAGGAGTGGACGATGACGATGAATTTCGCTGCTTTCGTCTTTGCCCGATTCGTGCGTGATGAGAAGGAAGAAAACCTTGAAAATTCCACCACCGCCTGTGATCTGAAAAATTTCAGAAACTCCACCTTGTCTCACAGGTCTCGTGTCTGGCTTAACTCGCAATCCTCACAAGTCACAAGTCACGAGTCGAGAGTTCACTCACGACTGTGAGTGTGAAATTTTGGTTTGAAATTTGCCATCTGAGTTCTTTAACCGCTCACAGGCAAAGTCGCGAGTTCAGTTATGCCGCGCCCAGCACTCCGCAAGTTAAGTCAAAGTTAGTTGCCAGGGCGCGGCGCTTTTTCGACGCTTGCAGCTAATATGCGCAGAGCGACCGACGCGAGATGCCTGCCGCTCCCAAGCAAAGAGAAAAGAAACATGTATGCCAAAGGTTCCGAAGCGACCCTTTCCGAAGCTTTCGGTTAGAAATCTCTCGTACGTGTGTTCTTTCTGGTGTTAAGTCAGCTTGTATCTCTGTGACCCTTGGCGTGGTTGACGCTGATCCTCCTCCTGGTTTATACAATCACGGATAATCACAATGCCACTCTCCTATGGTGCTGTGCTCCACCTGGTGAGCTACCTTTGTGTATACTCTTGTAGATAACTTGTCACTAAGCATCTTCGGACCGAGCGGCAAGGGAACGTAACAGTGGTAGAAGTCCTTACAAGCTCGGTTGCTTATTGGCCTGTGTTTTGACGAGATGCGATTGGCATTTCTATGATAATAGCATGTTGGTCATAGTCATGAATCACGAATTGAGCATGTGACCCCGTCGTGAGTTGGGTTCATGCTCCATGACGAGTTAGCCGTGAGTTGTGTAAATAACTTGGCAGTTAACTTAGCAGCCGTCGAAAGCGCGCAAAGGTGCGGTCCGCCAAGATGCGTGCACAGGTTTTTCGAAAGGGTAAGGGTGCTGCTGTCTGCTGCCTCGTCACAGATCGGCTGTCTTGGGCATCTGAGCCAAGGCGATGGAACTTTGGCCAACACACGACACGAACATTTCGTGATTCACCTGCGTGTTGATTTAGTCGAGTGAGAGATTCAAGATTTCCTAAGTTATTGCCTGCTGCGTTCTTGTTTCAATCGTGAATGAGACTCACCCAATCGTGAATCGTGAATCGTGAATCGTGAATCGTGAATCGTGAATCGTGAATCGTGAATCGTGAATCGTGAATCGTGAATCGTGAATCGTGAATCGTGAATCGTGAATCGTGAATCTTGAATGCCGATGCACGTTTGAGCAAACAGTGTGAACACTACAACAAGGATCCATCTGCTGCCGCACCATGATCGTCCCTCGTCTTACTCCATAATACTGTCCTCAGACTTCTGGGCATCACAAATATGATGTTGGCCGCCTTCGTTTCCCTCCTCCTATCTCTGGCAGTGCTCGCTGTTCAAGCTTCGATAACAACAACAGCAGCAGCAGCATCATCGCCTCCTCGCATTTTGCTCTACACGAAGACCGCCGGTTTCAGACACGAGTCGATCCCAATCGCCATCCGCACCATTGCAGCACTCGGAAACGGCTCACTTGCTCTGCCTTCCTCGGCCGTTGACCCTTCCATTTCCGCGCTCCGCTGGTCTACGGTCAACACCGAAGATGAGACTCGATTTCACAACCTCACCTTCTTATCCGAATTTGACGCCATTGGCTTCGTCAGCACTACCGACCAGGATCCTCCTCTCACAGGCACCGTCCTCGATGACCGGGGCATGCGCAACTTTGCTCGCTACATCGAGCAAGGAGGCAACTACTTTGGTATTCACTCCGCATCTGCCACGCTTTTCGGCGCTCCTTTCTATGGTCGGTTGGTTGGCGCCTACTTTGACTACCATCCACAGATCCAGAATGTCTCGGTTAGAGCGGTCGATGCTTCACATCCTTCCACATCAAAATGGCCAACAGATGGGCTGCGCATTTACGAAGAGGTCTACAACTTCCGCTCAGATCCCAGAAATCTACCCTCGCCTGCCCATGTGCTCGTGACCAATGCTTCCACCTACCAGGATCCAGGCGTTAATCAGCAGGGTTTCCGGAACGGCACCAACGGCCCTGCGCCTCATCCGCTCGCCTGGTGGAGACAAGGTGGTCTACTCGACAGCAACTCCTCCACCGATGCAAGTGTAAGCGGAACGGGAGGAGCCAACATCCAGGCATCAGGAGGGCCAGGCAGGGCATGGTACACTAGCTTGGGGCATGATATTTCCACTTGGCAACTTGATCTCTTCCGTGGTCATGTTGCTGGTGGAATCGGCTGGGTTCTTGAATCGTCTACCTCGACATCCACGCCGAACAGCACCGCCACGGGAGCTAACAGCACATCGAGCAACACCCCAGCTCCGCACACAGATAGCAGCGATGCCCAGCATCTTGTGGCCTGCCGTCTGCCCATGCTGGCTGCCACCGCGCTCCTTATTAGCGTGTTGTCGCGCTTTTTTGTATTTGTAGCATAGACTGCCTCACACTCCTCCAACGCTGTTCGACGGTAAAGCTCATCCGCTTCAGGCTGAAGGTAGCACACGTCAGACATTGCAAGTTTCACTTGAAGAGCACCGAAACGAAGCCCATCGAAATGAACGCGCCAAAGACGCTTGTCGATACAAACAATCGTAAATCACAGACACGAAATGAGGATCGTCGAGAAGCACTCACGACTTGTCGAAGAAAACTGAAATTCTCCACACGACCCAGTCGCGATTTTTGGCTTCTGTAAGTTTGCGCCGTTTCCTCGGTGACTTTGCGATAAAATTCTTCTCAAAACGTCGGCAATCGGCAGCAATCACGAATGACGATTGGCAACATTCACGATTTTTTTTTTTTTTTTTGACTGTGACAAGTTCTCTACTGTCCAATCCTCAGGCCACCACATTCAATATCCCATCATCGTGAGCTTTCTTGTTCGATGGGGAAGAAGGGAAAGACTTCTGCCGGGAAGGCGGCTGCAAAAGCCGCAAAGAAAGAAAAAGCGGAAAAGCAGGCCACCCGAAAACTCACGAAACAAGCAGCGAAGCAGAAATCGCAGTCCAATGCTACCTCGTCTTCGAGCCACTCGAAGAAGAACGGTAAGAAAGGCGCAGCAGTTGTAGATGACGACGAAGAAGACCTCGATGCTCTCTTAGCCAGATATCGGGAACAGTGGGAACAGGAGCATGCTGTAGCCGAAGAAAAGGTTGGTGGCCCTCCTTCGCGCAGGGCCAATGCAACCTTCACCCCTTGCCCACTCGGCAACGACTTGTACCTCTTTGGAGGCGAGTACTTCAACGGCGAGCGCGTCGCTTTCTACCAGGACATGTACCGCTATATACCCGATAAGAACGAGTGGCGCACGTACGCATCCAAGAACCAGCCTGGTCCTCGATCAGCACATCAAGTTGCTGCCACCCCGGCACAGGGTGGTATGCTCTGGCTGTTTGGAGGAGAATTCTCAGGCGCGAGGCAGAACGCCTTTCACCACTATCGCGACCTCTGGGCATTCAGCATAGAGTCGAAAGCATGGGAACGCATCGATACCAAGCTGCGCCCCAGCGCTCGCAGTGGTCACCGTATGACCTTCTGGAAACACTACCTTGTTCTCTTTGGTGGTTTTATCGACACAGGTGTCAAGACCCAGTACCTCAACGACCTTTGGATCTTTGACACGCAAAACACTTTCAAATGGACCGAGATCAAACAGAACGATCTTCGTCGCCCACCACCACGCTCCGGGTTTTCCTTCCTTTCATGTCCAGAAGGTATCGTCTTGCACGGTGGATACTGCAAAAAGTATGTCAAAGGTCAACGCACGCAGGGCGTAGCCTTGGAGGACACATGGTTGCTCAAGATGGACGAGGACCTCACTAAGCTCGATTGGGCCAAGCGCAGAAAAGTGGGTTATGCACCCAACCCAGTGCGCAGCGGATGCACCATGGCACTTTGGCAATCCAAGAGCATGGGCATTCTCTTCGGCGGTGTCACAGACACGGAGGCAGACGAGGAGACCATGGAAAGCACCTTCCACAAGGATCTCTACGGATACCAGCTTCCAGGTACGGGCAGGTGGATCAGTCTGAATCTGAAACGTCCCAAGAAGAAAGGAGGCGCAGGCAGGAGGAAAAAGAAGCAGCAACAACAGCAACACCAACAGCAGCAGCAGCATCACAGCAACGATCATGATACGGACGACGACGAAGAGCACGACTACGCCTCGGACAATGACGATAGTGGCGAACAAGCAAAGGATCTTGCAGAGTCGACGGACAGGCTTCAGATCCAGATTCCGACCCAACCACCGCCTCCATCTCGAGTGCAACAAGACGAGGAAGAAGACGACCCTGACGACCCGCTCAAGACGATTCCGCTCGAACGATACAACGTCATGCTTGCTGTGCAGCGCAACATTCTGTACGTGTATGGCGGCATCTTTGAAGCTGGCAACCGAGAATACACGTTGGACGATTTCTACACTCTCGACCTGACCAAGCTGGAACGCTTCACGTGTCTCAGAGAATGTCCCATCGACGCGCTCGAATGGGACGAGTCTGAATCGGAAGATGACTCTGACTCCGAGTCTGGCTCTGACACCGAATCCGAATCTGAATCCGAATCAGAGGGAGAAGAAGGGGACGAGATTCCTGAAGGATTCGAATTCGACGAAATCGACTCGGACGATGAAGAAGCCAGACGCGCCAAAATGTCGGTTGCCGAAAAGGAAGCGCTGCGCGCCAAAGCACAAGCTTTCATGGGCGTCGCCTCCGACAGCGCTCGTACGGAGCAAGAGGTGCTCTCTACTCCTCAGCCGGGCGAGAAGCTGCGCGCCTTCTACGAACGCACCAAACAGCACTGGGCCTCGACCGCGCTCATCGAGAGCCAAGGCAAATTACGTGGCAAGGAAATGCGCAAACGTGGATTCGCGCTTGCCGACCAGCAGTACCAAGAGTACAAGCCCATCTTGGAAGAGATCGAAAGAATTCGTGCCGAAGCTGGCTTGGATGAAGCCGAGGCAGCGGTCAACAAGGTTGGCGGTATCGGAGCCGGTAGCACCGGTGTCGATTCGAGGAATCGCAGGTGAGAGCAAAGCAAAAGCCGAGATTGGCACACGCAAATCCAACCGAAACAACAGCAAGAACAACAGCAGCAGCATCGAAAGCAGCGTGTATGCTTTGTGAAAACTCGTGCTGTTGCGTGAGACCTTGATAGGCTAGATACTGACAAGACTGAGACGAGCAGGAAGGAGGCTTAAGTGACGCTGCGGTGTGCGGCAGTGCGGAACACAGCAGGCCGCGGCGCTCGTGTTGGCTAAGGTAGAAGGTTGCTCAACTGGTGCTTCAGAGCTTGTGACGTGCGCCAGCGGCGATGTTTTCGAATCGTTTCTGAGGAGCTCCTGATGCAAACACGGATTCTGCACCTCTCTGTGTTGCGGCAAACAAGACGCCCGAATCGAGAAAAGGCAAGGTGGGTCAGCTTCAGCTTGCACATGATTTCGTTGCACCAAGATGCGAATGCAAAGGCATGCATCACTTACGAGTTCAGCCTGATTGACGGCGTCGAGACCGGTGTAAGCATACGCTGCATCGTTGAGCAGTTTTTTCGTGTACAGCAGGGAAAACGCGCTGTAGTTGGGAAACAAGAACTTGTCCCTCACATGCTGCAGCACATGGTCCAGGATGGGTGGAGTAGCAAGCTTGTCTTTGGCATGAAATCCAGCTGGCTTCGAGTACAGCCTGGTGATGAATCCACTTTGCTCGAGATCACTTGCTGTCATTCTTCGGCCTTCCAACAGCGCTTCTGTTGCTCTACCAAGGCCCATCTTTTTGATAAAAGTGACCGACGTCAAGCCCTCAGCTACGAGAGCGAGCGACATGAACGGTGTGAACAAGAAAAAGTCGTCGTACGCATACACCAGGTCACAGTGACTCAAGATTGCCGCTGACAGTCCCACAGCGGGTCCATTCAGAGCGGCGATCAAGATCTTGGGATGCTTTCGCAGCGCCAGTGCCAGTCTACCTTGACCAGCTTGTGCACGTGCGCCGTAAAAATCGGCTACAGTCGCTTTGCCATGCGCCGTGTTGGTGTCCGCTTTCGCCACGTGGTCCGGCAGAGTGCGTGAGGGATCCTTGACGTTGGCTCCTGCGGAAAAGTATCGTCCCTTGCCAGTGAAAATCGTGACGAGGATATCCGGTTGCAAAGCGATCCATTCCAAGCATTGCGTGATACATTTGTAGTCAGCCCAGCCCAGAGCGTTGAGCTTTTCCGGGGCGTTCAGCGTAATTACGGCGACTCGGTTGTCGCAGTTGTGCGCGAACGACAGGGCAACAGGTACAGAGTCGGGTTGAACGGGTGGGGGTGAGGTGAACTTGGCCGAAGACATGTTCGTTTGGATAGACCGAGACAAGTAGAAGGGTTTCTAGTGGAAGGAGAGTGTAAAGATCAAGAGATGACGGGAATGGTCGAAGCAGTTGAGCACACGCCAAATTGCGGTAACGAGCAGCAAGTGGCTGAATTTGTGCGGGGTTGGAGCATCGTTCCGGTACCCAACCCAAAAAGTTGCCGGAGACGAAATAGCCGAGAGACCTCGAACCACGCGGGGGTGATGCTCTTTTTTTGGTCATGGGACGTTTCGATCTTCTGATGCGCTGCCGACCTTCAACATTCGTGATTCGTGATTGTCGTCACAGATTAAGCGTGACACACGGAGTTCCTGATGCCGGGCGACTCCCTGTAAGGCTTTGAAACGCGCCAGAATAGTTTGCTATGCATGTTCCGGTGTGTGAGCCAACAACGCGTTGTAGTATGGCATGTTCCGCTCCATCTCTTGCGCTGCAGCCAGTCGTGACAGGGATCTGCCACCAGCGTTTCGCCTGCGCGCGTATTGTTTGCTGCTGCGACGTAGGTGCCACAGTAGAATGCACTCTTCAGCAACGACCATGCATCGCACTCGAAGTCGATCCGCTGAATATGGGCGAGGTTCGACGGCAGCGTCGCAAGCGGATGCGGAGGGGTTCTTTGTTGAACAACTGAAATAACAAAGCGCCATTTACGAAGATGTACAATCCCCGTCACGATCACAAAAGTCGAGGACACACGATCGAGTTTTTGGCCTGTGATCCAGGCGCACCTCGGTGGCAGCATCCCGACTCGACTCGGAAGAGGACCAACTCATCAACCATCAGAGAAAGATAGCCTTTGCAATGCTGATACTTAAGCCAGCCCATTCTGACGCAATCTGTTACTGACCATCTCTTCAGCAACGGCTCGCACGCCAGCCCTGCCAAGTCGCTTTTCATCGCGCCTGAAGCAACCACGAACCGCAAATGCATTGAATCGATCTGAGGAGTTTCCGCCAGTCCTTCTGCACCAAAGAACGCAGCGCAAACTTACGCCTGCATCTTTACGGCGATGAAGCAGCAATTTTGCCCGGCGAAAGCGCCACGGCTCGCTCCAAGCGTTACGCGGGATCTCATTGCTGCTTGCGTCTGCACCAGAAGCTTAGAATTCGCCTTCCCCAAGATCGGGTCTAGACAGAAAGCCCTGGTATCGCAGTTTGGCTTGCAAAGCAAGGTGGAGTTACCGCATCAGCTCGTTTCGCATCGAAAACATCATCCCTCATCTTTGCAAGACTTTTAAAGGTAGGCAGTGGCGGGTGGGTATCTGTAAATTTCCTCTCATACAGAGTAAAGAGGGCTCAACAATAAACGATCCCTCAAAACGTCTGTCTCGGAAGAAGAAAAAACACGAAACAGGGTGTTGTCAGTAAACCTTGTGCTCATCAATATCATCGGGCTTGCCTCGTTGCTACCGCGTCATCCCGAGCGTGTCTTGTCGCGGTCATGCCACTTACCTTTTTGTGAATCACGTCCGGATCCTCGTTGTATTCCTCTGCACTAACCCACATCCTCTTGAACGTGCTCAAGCCAGCCAAGATACTACCTCCGATCCATGTCGCGTACTTTCTCTCTGGCGGTGCAAAGATCTTGATCTTCATCTCTCTGACCGCTAGCCTTTTCACTTCTGCCAACATTCGATCACCGAATCCCTTTGTCAATGTTGTACCGCCACTAAGCACGATATTGCTGAAGAGGTTCTTGCGAAGGTCCAAATCGGTACGGTTGATAGAATCCACGATGACCTGATGAATACCGGGGAACTCTTGACCGATGAGTTCCGGGTTGAATAGGATCTCGGGTGCACGGAAGCGTTCGGCTCCTAGACGAATCGTATTGCCGTCGGGAAGCTTGAACTCTTCGTGTTGCGGAGTGTCTTTCTCCTCCTTGGTTGGGTTGAGGGCTACGTAGCATGTCTTCTCTTTGATGATTCGGACGAGTTCCTTTTCGGCTGATGTGTGCAGGTGATAGCCTGCCTTACGCAGGTGGGTTTGCAGGTTCTCGGTGACGTCTCGGCCAGCCACGTCGACGCGACGTATCGCATTGGGCATGGAGAAACCTTCATATACGGGAACGGCATGTGTAACGCCATCGCCGGAATCTAGCACTATCCCTGTCGTGCGGCCGGAAGAATAAAGACTCAGTACGGCCTGGATGGACGTGAAGAGAGCTGGCACATTGAACGTCTCGAAGAAGATCTGAGCTGCCATATCGCGATTGCTTCGTGGATTCAACGGTGCCTCTGTGAGTAGGACTGGATGCTCTTCGGACAGCGTTTCGAGTTCGTCGCTGTAGACGTGGTTCCAGATGCGTTCCATGTCTTCCCAGTCGGTGACGATGCCGTGCTCCATGGGGTACTTGATCTTTAGTAGTCCGCGCAGCTCCTGCGCTTTACGACCGATGAAGAGGTCACCTTCGATAGCACCTGCCATGACTCGTGGGTGTTTTGGTCGCCCGACAAAGCTGGGGAAGAAACATTTGGGCGCATCCTGACCTGCGAATCCTGCCTTGATCGAGCCAGAGCCGTTATCGATAACGACAGGTTGGTTGGTAAGGACATCGTCGAATTCGTTTCCAGCCATTGTTTATACGGCTAATGTGATGCGGCCAAACAGTATGCAAACTTCTCGTGGGTTTGATTTTCGATTTGGTTTGGGTGGTGATTGATCGCTGGTCGTTGCTCGAGCGAAAGTACTGCCTTTTTTCCTGGCGAAGATGGTAAGACAGGCCAGTGTGCGCGAGGCAGCAAGCGTGAATGACAGTGTGATGATATGGTGGTATGAACCAGAAAAGAATCACGCTTGCAAGATGAAAGCGCGCTGTCGGTAGGCTGTGTGTTTGACCCTTGAGAAAAAGTCAGTCGTGAGTGAGTTGTGAGTGTTGCTCTGAAATCACGAATCACGAATCACGAATAGCTCGCTTGCTCGCTCGCGTGCCCGTGTTGGTCACAAAAAGTCTTGAGTGTTGAGGCGGCGCGCACTGACACGCTCAGCAAAGCACCCGCGACCGTGCACGAACGTCGAACATGCACGACGCAAGCATGAAGCTTTCTTCTCTCTGTTTGACCGCGCCACTCCGTTCATGAATACTCACGATTCGTGATTCTCACTCACGACTAACGTTGGTATAATCACGAATAAGTTAAAATATCTTGATTAGCGATCGCAACTTTTCTCAAAACGGTAATCCCACCAAAGTCAACTCGACGTATACTGCGTTGGGCCGTATCCCCAAAAGATATTTCATTGACGGTAGAAAGCAATGCCCTGTAGAGTATGGGCTACTGAAGATTGACAAAGCACCCTCCATCCACCAACACCGAGCTACCGGTCATGAACTTGGCCAGATCCGAGGCCAAAAACACCACAGGTCCAGCAATATCATCTGGAGTCCCCAGCCTTTTCAACGGATGTCGATCCATCATTCTTGCTCGCTTGCGTGTATCTTTGAGATCATCCTGGTTGATGGCCGTCTCGATTGTGCCCGGAAGAACGCTGTTGCATCGAATGCCTAGCGGACCCAATCCAATCGCAGCCGAGTCCATCATGCTCTTCAAACCCGCCTTGGTCGGTGTATAGTGGCTCTGGAATTCTCCTCCGACCAGAGCCGAGATGGAGGCGATCGCGATGATCGAGCCGCCCTGCGGAGTTTGACGAGCCATGAGACGGGCAGCGGCCTGAGTGGCGAAAAAGGCACCGTTCAGATTGACATCTTGCACTTTACGCCATGTTGAAGCTTGCATCTCGAGGAAGCCCATAAACGGGCAGATGCCAGCGTTGGAGACGAAGACGTCCAGTCGACCGAACTCGGTTTCGGCTGCATCGGCGATGCTCTGTCCAACAGCTGCGTCGGCGATGTCACCAGCGACGAGCACCGCATTCGCACCAAGCTGTGCCAACTCGATTTGTAGCGATTGTGCCTCAGTCGTCGTGGTGGCGTCGCCAAAGTAGTGCACGATAACACCTCTAGCTCCGTGTGCAGCGCAGGCCAGCGCACAGGCACGTCCAATACCACGCGACGCGCCGGTGATAGCGACAACCTTACCTGGCAGCAGGTTGGATCCTGCAATCCCCGGATTGGGTAGTGTCGTTGCGGTGACACTGTCTGTGCAGCTCATCTTCCGATCACTTGTCATCAGGTGGATCTATTCGTAACTGCCTGTTCAATCACCGATACCTCGCTGTGATCTCGGGTATGTCGCATACGATGAGCCAGGACCGGCTTCCCCTCTGCAGTCCAAACAAATTCGCCACCGAGCTGCTTGAAATCTCCTCCTTTCAGTGCCAGTGATCCCGACTTGATGATCTCGGTCACGCTACTTAGGAACGTTTGTGTGATGCTTTGCTGGTGATGCGATCCGATGTGGTCCTTGGAGGCGTCACCCTGGTTCAGACTTCTGCGAGTCACTCCAAGTGCGTGGTACAGCGTCAATTCCGGATCAGCGTAAAACTCGAATGGTGGACGGTCGACTTGGTCCTTGTAATGCTCCAGACCTGCTGCTTGACCTGGACCTACGACGACAAGTGAGACTCGCGATGTGTCAGTGAGGACGCTTGATCGTGCGAGGGCTTTTACGAACTCCTTGCACATGCCACAGTGAAAGTGGCGCGTAAAGACGAGTACCAAGCCAAGCTTGTTTGTCTTGGCTCGATCGAGGAGGGTGGTGAAATCGATCCGATGGTTGTGGCTGTCCAACACGTAGGCCGAATTCGCGGCGGACAGCTGAGCAGTAGTGGGAAGCGCGTCGTCCGAACTGAGCGTTGCTTGGGCGCTTAAGCTCGGCGTCTCGTTAGTGGACATGACGGACCGGAGTCAGCGCGGGAGACCAGGTGCAAATCACGAATATTCCATGGTGAGGGGAAGCAAGTGTAGAGGGCCACATATATATCTGCGGATGGGAACCGCGATGCATGATGCTGCAGCGACGGATTGAATGAGCGAATTTGCGTCACCAGACCGCTTGACGCTTGACGCTTGGTGCTTGCGTCTCAGACCAGAGAGCAAGCTCGCTTAGTTAGTTATACCTCCAGCGTCCATGTGGGGGACAAGACAGCGCCGCCAACTTGAAATCAGTCGTGAGTTAACCCTATGCGACAATTCACGATTCACGATAAACTCACGCGCAGTCTCTCTCGATTTTGCTCAAGAGTTTCCGTGACTCACGCTGAATCTCGTGAATCAGCATGGACGAGCCTTCTCACTGCCTCATCTCACGTCTCTTCCTATCCACGATCGATGTACAGGCCGCACAAGGAAATCGAACACCGACGCTAAAGCTTGCGAAACGAGACAAAGTGCATCCGTGATTGCTTTTCGAGCACGCTGTATCGCTAATGAATCGGCGAAAATTCCAGTGGCTGACAAACGAAAGCGTATTAGGGGTGGAAAGCATATGTGGTCAGTATGAGATATGCCAAATTGCAGCGTGGGTTACCCAAGGCTTTGATGACCCTGAACAGGAGGTGCTCGAACTGGCGTGAGGGTGAAGAATGCGACTTACTGTGCGTGCCTGTCTCCAAGCGAGCCAGTCGCTCGTCTCTGTTGGCAACAACCCCATGCTCCAGCACTTGTACAATCCCAAGGCAATCGCTGCCATCTGACACAGAATGAACAAGATTTTGGGTAGCAACAGGCTCTGTCCTGGCGAGGAGAGGCGGTCGAAAGCTGTAGAGGCAGGCGACATTTTTGAGAGGATCCCATCATGGTGCCCCGAAAGTGAAGCATGTCAGCAGTGATGTCCATACATTACAATAACAGTAGTGACAAAGCTTACAGCTGTTCATTGTCGAGATACCGCGGAGCGGACCGGTGATGAGCATGCCAACTGCCATCATACTGAAGATCTGTACGCCGGATCCGGACATGTACAGCATGATGGCGTTCATCGGCAACGACTTGGCTGGTGAATACGCCAGCTCCCACGCTTTCGCCATCTTGAGTGCTGCTGGGTCTGCGCGTTGGCGTGCTACTGCTGATGAAGATTTTGTCTTGGACTGCTTCTGCGATCGGCTCAAACAAAGAGAAAGCCAGCCAGAAAAAGTCAGCAGCGTCAATCGACAGCATCTGTAGGCTGAGATGCGCGGAAGCTTACCTTGCTGACAGCATCCGGATCCGTAAACCCAATTGGATCTGGAAGGTCATGCGCCTTTGCTCTGAGACTCGTGAGGAGCACGACAGAGGCACTATGGTGAGTATGAAATTTCCATCGCAACTGGTTGGTGCAGGCAAGACTCACTTTGAGGAGCCGGCATAATGAACTCGGAATGCTGAGAGCGGCTGTTGCTGTGTCTTTGACATCTCCGTCCTCTGTGTGCGCTTCGTTTTTGCGCGTGATCTATCAAGTTCGATGGAGGTGTTACACAGCAACCATTAGCGAAAAGTATGTACAGAAGCCATGTCCAAAACTAACGTGGAACTTCTCAACAAGGTCAGTGCGCGTGCCTTTCTTTCAGCGTTTGCATGTATTTTTCTCGTGCGGCTGCATTTGTGATTATTTGCCTGTCGCCAACACTCACGACTCACAACTGACAGCTTCTTCCTCCTCCTTCACGCTTGGCACACATCGTCGAAAGCTCACTAGACCTCGTGCGAAACATACGTGTCCCGATAATGACTGGCAGCAAACGTGTTGACAGACCAGCGGTAGGCTAGTATCACATACAAGCGCGTTGCGTTCAGTCAGCCCTTCTGGCAGTTTCATACTGATTTCGTATTGTTCAGAGAGACATAGACAAGCGACACTCCAAGCAAATTATGGTTTTGGGCACTGTGACCGCTTAAGCAGCAACGGCGAGAGCAGTCTTGGGCGCAACATGGTTGACGACAGCCTCGGTGGGGCGAACACCGTTAATGCGCATAGCCTCGGTCTTGCGCTCCTTGAGCAGAGCCTCGGGGTCAGCACCAAGGTCGCCGGCGTCGGCGTAGGCATCCAGACCGACACCATCGCCGCGGCCGATCTTCTTGACGTAGGCCTTGTGCACTGCAAGCGACTTGATGAACTCGTCCTCTGAAATGTCGTTGGCAAAGACACACTTGCCCAATGGCTTGGCGAGCACAAATCGCTGCAGACCGTCACGTGTCTTCTTGATGGCCTCATTACCCTCGAGAATGAGCTCGTCGGTCAACAAGGGGTGGTCGACGGAAAGGCCGACGCTTCCAGCAAGGCCAAACCACTCGTCACGGTCGGCATCAGTTATGTAGCCGCGCATGTGTGCCAAAGTGACGGACCAGGCCATGTCGATGGTGACGGCGTGACCGTGGCGCAGAGGTGGAAAGGGGGCAAGCTCAAGAGTAGGCGAAATCGAGTGACCGTTGGCAATAACACGATCAAGACCAATCTCATGAAGGTTGGGCGATTCGAGATCCAGCATGCCCTTAATCGCATTGCGACAAATGGTGTCGGCGGCCTCCTTGAGCTCCTTGGCGCCAGGTCCTGTAGCGTTGCGGCCGTAAGCGGTGTTGACGAGGTCCTCGCCATACTTGACGAGCAAACCCCAAGTGTACTTGTCAGTACAGTGGAGAATCTTGATGAGCTCAGCGGTACCGTTCCGCGTCTGACCGATAGGGAGTGTCTTGAGGAAGTCAAAGTCGAGGAAAGTGTGCATGGGAGCGTGATAAGCGCCCAGGCGGTTCTTGAGCTTCTTATGGTTGATGCCAACCTTGATAGAGATGGCAGCGTCGATCAAAGCAATGAGCGTCGTGCCGACACGAATGTAGTTAGTGCTTCGTCGGTATGAGGCACAAGCGTAGCCGAGTACATCCGAGGCAAGACCACCTCCAACAACGAGAACCGGTTCCTTTCGGATGAGACCAAACGAGTCCATGGCATCGACAAAGCCAAGCATCGTATCCATGTTCTTGTGAAGCTCACCACCCTTGAAGACATGGAGAGTAGGCTTGATATTGTGAGCGTTAAAGTCTGTTGCGTCGGGAGATAGCACAAGCACAATGGAAAAAGCGGTGTCGTCAGCTTCTTGTCCCCACGTCTCACATCCTATAGGGCGTTGGGACTTTGCAAAGCTATTGCGAAGGGCGAAAAGTACTTACAAGCCTTGATGGAGGGACCGTAGAGCTCGTTGAGGTTCTCATCAAGAACACAGAGGACACGTCCCCATTTCTGGTAGTAGGCGGCAAGATCCTCCTTCTTCTGGTCAAAAACGTTGTCAACGAACGAGTAGGTGTACTTGAGGTCCTCGTAGCCCTGAATGCTGTAGCCGGGACCAGTAGCATTCGAGGTAGCAGGCACCTCAGTGACGGTAGCCCGCATGTCGGAAGCGATCGCACCGCCGCAGCAAGCCATGATGGATAGAATGTAAAGGTTTGGGAAGGGAAAACCTGTAGGTCAAGGAATGCGGATGTGCGAAAGTGCAAGTGAATACACCAAGAATTTCTTTCGTAAGAGAGAGAGAGAGAGAGAGAGAGAGAGAGAGAGAGAGAGAGAGAGAGAGAGAGAGAGAGAGAGAGAGAGGGAGTTGAAGCTGTGCAATGAAAGTCCTTGGACGGTGGGGGAAGCGTCAGTTGCGAAGCAGTCAGCATGGGCTCTCTTTTATAGGATGAGAGCGGCCGAGTTGCTTCTTCGAAGCTCACGGGCCAGGCCTGCTTTCCTGATGGTTTCCAGAGGCAGAACGGACGAAGTGGAGGCGACAGCTGGGGTAGTAGAAGCTAGGGTGTCGTCGCAAGACTATGTCTATGAGACTGGTGCAGGCAGTTTGCCAGAGTACGGCTCTAGCTCTGAGAGTGACTAGGATGTGTAAGCCAGTGTTCGCCTAGGACAAGCACCTCCGTACAGCCAAAAGGTAGAATGGCACGTTGAGAGCGACGGACACCGAGTTCACAAGAAGATGTGTGGCACTATGCAGGACACCATCGAGAGCTAGTAAGCCAGTTAGGAGGAGAGAATACGGGCATATGGACGGAGCCTGGGCACTTTGGCACGTTTCCAGAAGGGAATTCAGGGGAAGAATCGCAAGAGCACATAGGCAGAGGAATACGGATCGTCAGCGGACGTATGGGAGTGGAGTTTGAGTCGATGGCGAATACGGAAGTTAGGAAAAACACGCGGCTGTCGAGTAGGGCCGTGCACCGGGCAGCTAGAATCCTACTGTGGATGAAGGGCTTTGCCAGCTTTTCAGCTTGGGTGCTGCTTAGTTGACAGGAGACAGGTGGCTCTCGTCATGCAGAGCAGCTGTCAAATGGGCGTCTACTCAGCAAAGGCACAAGAGGAGAAGGGAGCTGCGAGCGCGCTTTGCTCCAGCAAGATGCAGTCTTACCCAAAGACGCGCGATCTTGTGCGCCTCTCGTCCTGTCAACCGTAACAAAGTGAAGAGAGCGCCAAAAATGCTCTAGGAAGGGCCCAATCCGACTTGGGTGGTTCTGACATGGATAATACCCGATCTTGCTTTCCCTCGCACCTCCTAAGTGGATCAGGTCCGGCTGTGTGCTGAGGCGAAGAAGCTTCCGCCTCTGTGTACTTTGACAAAGCACATAGGCAATATGCGATGCAGCGATTTAGCAGATTAACACTGGACGGCACAAAGCTGATGTGGTAAGGGTCGATCGCAATAGTCAGGCAGCCAACGGGTGAGGTCAGGGTCCCTGTCCAAAAGAGCGTTCTACAAGAGCATAGTGGAGGATCTGCAAGACTCCTCAATGCAATTCTACAGCTCGCGACATGGGACGAGTGATTGGTACGAACAGGTGTACGCAGGTTCTCTTGGCAAAAGGGTGAAAGACGGAATCCAGATGAAAAAGAGGGCTTCATGCAAGTGTTCGTAAAGCAGGTGCACGGGCACATAAGCCATAGCAAGATGGCCAAGGTTGTTTCACTGAACAGGTAGATGACCGACAGCATTCCTTGTGCTTTCGTCGTCCTTTGGGCGTTGGATATGTTCAGCCAGAGAAGATTCAAGGACAAGAAGAGGACACGATCGACAGGTAGAGTGGCAGTGTTTCTGGCTGACTGTTGCGAGCCAGTATCGATCTACGCCTGCAGCAGGCTCACGCAAGCAAGCAGGGCAAGGCACAACGTCAGTCGTGAGTCACGAGTGTAGCGCTTCGCGAGCCCCTTTTCTGTAACTACAATAATCATAATCGTGAATTACGTCGGGGCTAAAAATCTGTCGCAACTTTGGACAGGTGGTATAATCAATCCTGAATCACGCACGAATCACAAAATCACGAATCCACTCGAACGACATCGTTCCACGTTTCACAGTCACGAGTTTGCTTCTTTGCATGTGCTACGCCCGCGTTCAATCACTAATTGTGACCTTTTATTCCTTACACCGCCATTAGACCAGGCAAGCCAGATAGATGAGAACTACCAGAAAGCCCTCATCTAGACACTGCTCGGCGTCAGCGTTAAAACTCTAGAATACATCACGATCTGGCGCTTTCTTTGAGACTGTGACAGGATACACACTAAGCTTGCAGGTCGAAATCGAGAGTGGAGAGAACAAGACAAATTCGGCCAGGGTTCAGGCTGAGTGAGGTGCATGCAGTGCGCAGTCTCGGAGTGTTGTGAATCATCAAGCAGCGAGTACGTTTCAAACTTGGCCGTCACTGCACCTTACCTCGGATCGATTCGAGAAGCCCATGGTCTGTGTGAGCATGCGCACGAGGTACGCGTTATTCGTCACGATACAAAACGCATAGGGTTCTCTCATAGTTTTAGTCCGTGCGTGCGTGGTCACAGCCGATACTATATTTTTGGCTCACTGACAGGCAATCGGGCGTCCGGTGAGGCAGAGGTTGGTTGACCCAGCATGTGGAACAGCACATCAAAGGCACCATACGCCATGCAATCGTGAATGTACAACTCGATCCGGTAAAGACGGTCCCTGCATTCAAGTGCATTTGCGGCGACCGACACCGACCAAATGACATGCACCATGCGCGAGACTCATTGATGGTTCTGCACGCCATCAACGCGCCGGGCGCAACGGCTCGAGAACTGCCTTGCCACCGTACAAACTGCTCGCACAGCTGGTAGCCACAATTGCGAACGTGATTCATCGTGCAGCAACCACAAAGCGAGTGTTGTAGCGAGGGCTGCGAGACACGGCAGATGCTGCACCTTCCACAAAGCCGACATGAATTCAAAGTCAGAACCGACAAAGTGGACGAGTAGGAGAAAATATTAACAAGTTAGCCCAGCGACGCAGGTGAGCTAGGGTTAGGGTTACTTCTGGCGCAATCGTGAAATGTACTGGTCCAGTTTACGCGATTTGGATTAGGAAAGCATGCAGAAATTGACAGCTGTAACCCCACAATTTGCGGCATCGTTGTCTTGCTGATCGCCTCTCTTTCCGCGACCTTGCCCCTTGCCCCTTGTCCATTCTTGATTCGACGTTGCCGCCCTGTGAAGACGTCCCGTTTCCTTTCTCTTGTAGATGCAGGATCACTTACATCACCAAGCCTTGGGAGCGCACGACGCCGTTCTTGCTTGCGGTCATTCACCACGAAATCTACTACAACAGCTTTCGCAGCGAAGCAAAAAGTGGGATCAGGCCTGATCTGACCGGCTTAGGTCCCGCTATACTGAGCCGACCTGCAAGGACGAGCAGTTCGCAAACCTATAAATACGCTCATTCTGTGCGAAGCTTCAGGTGCAGAGAATCAAGCGATCTTTTCACCATTTTCTTCCCTTCAACAAAAAAAATTAACTTGCCAAGGGTTTTCACCCCTAATCGTGAATTGCAGCGCGCGCGTCTACTGTCCCAAAAAATTCGCTGTCACCATAAACCACTACAATGCTCCTTGAACACATTAGCAATGCTATGGTCAATATATACCGTTAGAAAGGTCTTGATGAGTACTATCTAATGATGGTTGTTTGAGCTGCAGAATTGCGCTAGTATTGGTGTGAAAATTGGATGCGAGTTTTTTTCACTGCGACAGTAATTGGAGCATGATCTTGCCAAAGGTCGCTCCACCATTGTGGCTCTTGTGAGCGTTACTTTGAGATGAAACTTGGCGGACCGCTTCATAGACAATAGAAGAGGAAACATGGAAAGGTTCAGCTCAATTGACCCACTCTGAGCAGTAAAGCAGAGTCTCCAAGCAACCACTACCACCACAGCATTACCATGGCAAAAAACAAGCCCAGAGAAGCGCCGTACGGTGCTGTATCACCTCCAAAATGGCAAGACAATCCGCTCAGTAGCCCAGCTTGTTCGTTTGGGCAAGTCTACCGTGCAGCGCATAAGCAAAAGCGCCCCTGTTGCCGCTCTGAAATCAACTCAGAAAACGTGAGTAGAACTTTCTGGGGCAGAGACAGGATTAATAATCCCCAATTTCAGTCATTTTTTTTTTTCGACAGGCTCAGCGAAACATCGCTTGACTGAAACACAAGGGTGAAGGACACACATACTGTAAGTGAGTTATCAAAAATCTCATGTTGAAGACACAACTCAGTCAATCAGTCAAAACTTTGGGCCGAAACCGCTCGAATGTAGCAAACGCTGGCCCGGATTGCGCTGACATCAACTCTTGCTCCTTACCCCAGCGATAAATTTGCCAATAGACTCCTTCTGCTGCTTCACAATCTGCATGGCATAGTCGGTCTCGTACACGTCGTACCAGCCGGGAGCCTCGTGCGGTGGATCTCCAGCCCACCACATACCAAATTCGTTGACCTTTTGCGTCTCGGGTCTGTACACTCCGCCATAAGCCCAGGGAGCTGTACCGATAAAGCCGCCCTTCTTGCTCTTGAAGCTCTTGACAGCGAGACCAATGATGTGCGCTAAGTACTCGTCCTTGTTCCTCGTCGTCGCTTTCGAGGCATATTCGTATTCTCCAGCGGTGACGTTGTTCTGCCAGTTGTCGCGTGCCATGCCAAACTCCTCGAGAAACACGGGCTTGCCAATCTCGCCGGCCCACCTCGAGGCATTGCCCATGATTTCGGTCGCAAATGCTTTCGCCTGGTCCAGATTGGCCCGCGACGAGTCAAGCATGTCGTATATGCCCCAGTTCTGCACCCAGACGTGAATTGTACCGTAGTCGACGTTCTTGGGCTGATGAACCGCTTTCCAGTACCACTCACCCTGCTTTCCCTCAAAGCCGGTCGAGATGAGTTGACGCGGTGCGTGCAAACGGATATAAGTTGAAACACGGTCGATCCAGGCCAAAAGAGGATCGATTGGGTTGGGAGCGTACTCGAGTTTGTACGGACCCAGCAAGTTCTTCTGGTTAGCAGGCTGAGGCTCATTGGCAAGCTGCCATGTCATGATGGTAGCATCTTCCTTGTACAACCGGCCGTTGACCGTGTTGCGTCGATTGAGCACTTTACGAATATGCGCCTTGAACATACGCTCTGCATTCGGATCGGTATAGATGCGGTTTCCATAGGCAGCGTATTCATCAAAGCTGCCAGTAGTAGTGTAATTGCCCCAACCCCTTCCTGGCGCTCCCTCGCGCTGCGGAGGAGCGGTAAAGTTCCACGACGGAGGATAAGCATACTTTTCTTCACCGTTCGCCCAGCTGACATACTGAGCAAAGCCACCAGACCACTGCCACTGGTCGTTGAGCGTCATGGTCGCCCTCATGCCACGCTTTGCCATCTCGGCCAGACACCTGTCCAATCCGACAAAGATCTTTTCATTGTACACCCCAGGCGAGGGCTGCAGCGGCGGATTCATGCGGAAGGGCTGCTTGGTGGGAGCTCCTTCCGAACCGGCCATGATGCGGAGGTGGTTGATGCCCGCGGAAGCCATCTGGTCCAGCTCGGCGATGAATCGCTTGTGCACACCTCCTGCGTCCGAATCGGCAGCGAGGTTCATGCAAGCCCAGTAGTTCATCCCGGTCAGGTAATAGGTGCGATTGGACGAATCACGCAGTCGAAGCTTGTCTACGTGGATGTAGTCATTGGCCGCCACCGGGTTGGACTTGTGATGCGAGAGACTAGCTTCTTTTGCCGCTTCTGTGCTCACCACAGTCGTCACAAGACTGAGAGCTAAAATGACTGGAGAGGCTGCCAAGGTGATCTTCATCTCGATGTTTGCTTTGGAGGTTGGGTGGTTGAAAGAAGCGGATACCGACCCATCCAATCAACCATTGGTGTCTATATACGTTGTGGCTGATGGCTAAGTACTGTTGATCCGCAAACGTTGGTCACATCAAGCCATGGAAAAATCACGGATGCAGAATCACGAATGTTCTGATGTGTTTTAGCGTAATCCTCTCACTCATCGACCACGATTTACTTTGCTGTCTGAGAGGGCGACAACGGCAACATCCCCTAAGTTTCGCAAGGTCGGCTGTCGCCTCACAATCGTGAATGCGAGCAGCGGCTGCAGCACCTTTTGCTTGGAACTTCGCATCCAGCTGAAGCATGGGGGTTGAATCGTCTCGTGTTGGCCTATTGTGTGGTTCCTGATATGTGTCCGCCGATGGTCGCACGGTTCATCTACGCGGACCACACTAGAGATAACCGACGCTAGCGATACTCACCGCTCGCTAAGCGCCAACACGTTGGTAAAAAAGCGAAGCGAAACTCATCACGCGGGAAACGGGTCACGAGTGCACGGTTGTACGCGTGGCTGGGAATTCACATTCACAGACAACACATCGAGGGCAGCGACAATCACGTTGATGCCAGACAATGAAACCGAGCACTCTTCGGGCCAAAACAACCGAGATCACCAACGCTAGAGCCTAGATTTGGATCACCAGAATGCGAGCATGCTTCAGAGGATGACATCCAGGATAGAGGAGCGAATACAAGCCGAAGAACGTTTTGAGCGAGTATCGACATTTACCTACCAACTGCCACAGACCACATCGGCATCAACTTCTCATCATCAGTGCTGCGTGGATGCCTAGACATCGCAGTCCTAATCGATGCATCCACTGGCACTATGTTTCGCCCCGAGCTCGGTGAAGATACGATTAGTCCTCATGTCAGAACTCAATCCCCCACATCTTCTTTGATTACATACCGTCGCAACGGTTATAGCATCAGAAATCGTCAATATCGTCATCGGACAAGATGAGATTCTCCTGTTCGCCCACCTCTTGCTCTGGCTTGAAATTCCGTTTGACTCGTTGGTGAACTTTTAGCCGCTGGCCCCCGGCCTCATCGTCTTCTGCATGATCGTCATCCGCCACAATGCCAGAATCGTGCTCGTCCAGCATCCTAGAGGCGGTATCCGCCACCCCGGCGTAGTCGAACCTCATCCTCGCTACATCGGCCGCTTTGCCATCGAATGCATCCGGCCGTATCTTTGCGAGCAAGGGTAGGACCTCCGTCACGAGTGTTACTGCGTCACTCCTCAGAAGTGTAGTTTGCATTGACGCTTCCCCTA
This sequence comes from Mycosarcoma maydis, assembly GCF_000328475.2. Lineage (NCBI taxonomy): Eukaryota > Fungi > Basidiomycota > Ustilaginomycetes > Ustilaginales > Mycosarcoma > Mycosarcoma maydis. The sequence continues at coordinate 513,971 of NC_026480.1, forward strand.
AACGGGCATCACTTCTTTGCATCTCATCGATCGAGTCAGACGGTTGGTTGAACTTGGTCCGCCTCAGACCCCTCCCTCCTGCCACATCTTCCCTATCGATCCTACCATCGATTCGCAACGAGCTGGCCTTCACATCCTCCACATCCAGCAAAATTCCCCTGAGCTTCTTTTGGACATCCCACCAAGTCGCTTTCCCCAACTTCTGACCTTGCCTTCTCACCGGGCTCGGCAGTCCTATCAACGTGGCCCTAATCGAGATCAAGAATGCATAGTAGGCTGACAAAGTTGAGAATCGATATCCGTCGTGCAACGGCGTCAAGGCGTCGGCTGTGCTGAAACCATCCAGAATGGTTTCGCATTGTTCGATCTCGGTGGTGAACTGGGGTAGATTTTGATGGAGATAAAGCTGGAAGATGGTCGAGTCCACGGGTAGGTCCGCCCACAGCTGGTCAGGCTGAACACGAGATGGGCGGCGGTAGAGATGCGACATGTGGACCGGTAGTTGGTAGACGGTTTCGTCATTGGGAGCAGGTGGGACGATGAACTGCATTGCTTTGTTCAATCGATGTTTGAGCGGAATCCTGTCGCCTTCATTCTCGGATTGAGAGTCTTGATCATCGTCTGAGCCTTGATGGTCGGGCTTGTTTGCAGTTTGGCCGAAGTCGTCACCGGGATCACCCTCCCTTTTGTTATACAAAACCTTGCCTAGCGCATGAAACAAAGCCAACGAGCTCTCCCTCCCCGAAACCATCCGAATCAACTTGGTCATGGTCCTCTTTTTTGCGCTACCATTCATCTTGATGTCCAAATGCTTTGCGCCTAAAAACTGCAGGCAATTGACGGCAGCCCTCAGATCACCGTTGGAATCCTCGGCAACCGCGTGCAAGAGCTCCAACCATGCCTTGTCATTCCTACCCGCTGTGAGTTCCATGGCCCGTTTGAGGCCCTTGAGCACAATGGTTGGTGCTACAGGGTTGAACCTCATCTCTGTGTACGAAGGGTGTTGGCGAATGGTCTGTCCGAGGGCGGTGCGCGTGTCTACGATGGTGGCAAGTCTCTCGCGCCAGGTGGTGGTGGAATCACCGGCCCATCGATCTTGGTCCTCCCTAGGCGTGCTTTCGGTTACAATGAGGATGACGGGTACGTTGGCGAATCCTCGTGATGTGAGTGCTATCGACTGCTGGATGTGATACTGCAGAGAAGTCTGGAAGAGCTCTTTGGTTGGCAGGTGATGTAGGTTCGGCAGATCTTCCAATAGAATCGCTCTGCGTCGATTTGAAGCAGCATCGCACGTGATCGAACTCGATTCTCCTTCCTGTTCGTGTTTCTGCTCGTGCTCGTGCTCGTGAAACTTCAAAGTAGGAAACTTTGCAGCCTTGGAAAGGAAATCCGTGAAGCGTTCGATGAAACTAGGACCGGGGGCATTGGCGTCAAAGCTAGGCTGATCGTTGTGCCATTCGAGGATGTCGAAGTCCAGGTCGGTGGCGAGTGCACGAACTGTAGCCGACTTTCCAGCTCCTGCTGGACCTGTCAATGCTAGCACTTTGCGATGTTTGACCAGAGCAGGGGTGGAAGAGAAGGATTCCTGCAACCACGTCCGCACTTGGGCTACTTTTTTGGGATGAATCGCGAGCTCTTGGATGCTGAGCGGGGCTAATCGCTCGGACCAGAGACTGTCTGCATGGTCGGGCTGGGAAGGATGGTTGGGTAGAGTGACGGGACCTTGCTGCTTCTGCTTTCCCTTGTCATTGGTTGATGGCGGAGGACGCACTGGTGGTAGTTGGGTTGGTGGTGGTGGTTGTTGATGGGTCGTCGTCGTGGTGGGAACAGCTGCAGGCAGCCCGAAAGAAGGCGTGCTACTGAGCAGCCTTGAGCCAGAAGAGCGCGTAGAGGAAGAGGTAGAGTGAAAGGAAAAGTCGAGCTTGTTCTGTTTGAGCCTAGGCTTGCTTGAAGAGGACGACGAGGAAGTGTTTGAGCTGGTAGACAAGGTGCGTTGAAAAGACCTGTTGGACCGGGGAGGCATGCTGAAGTTGTTGACTGCCTTCCCAGCCCTCGATACGCGGCGAGAAAGCGATGTTGACGCTCTCCAGCTTGTGTCCTTGGTTGTGTGAATCACCAATCGTGAATGGTATGAACGAGAAAGATCGGTAAAGTCGATGAACTCTCCGAACGACACATGTGGAGCAAGTCGAGAGTAAGCTGTTGAGTCGGCCGGGTCTGTGTGATGAATGTTACACTCACCACGAAGGGCTTTTTCTTAGTCGTGAGTGTCAGTCAGAGTCGTGAGTCGTGAGTCGTGAGTCAGGTGTTGTTCTTCAGGCAACACGCGAAGTCGTGAGTGTTGTTCTCTTTCGAATTACACATCGCATTCACATTTATGAACTTATATTTACTAGTTGTAGATAGTTAATCCAACGCATCATTCGTGATTCGCGACTCCCGACTCAGACAAAATATTTTTTAGAGTCACCGTGGATGAGTGCGTACCACCAGAATTAGAGCCTAGCATACAGTCTCAAATTGTTAATCACGAATAAATTTGTGATGGTAGATGAGATTTACCCATTTTTTTAATATTTTTTTTTTGAAAATTTCCATCAGTTTTTCGCCCACTCACAGCTGACTGCGTGTGCTGAGGGGTGTGTGTATGGCGAGCGGTACTTGGCCACGTCGGACCTTCCACGATCTCTGTCTATGCTCTTATCCGTCACGCTCACTCGCTTGTTTCGTAGACGTGCCACAAGACCACACTGTCCTTGATAGAAGGGCACCGATTCGACTCGAAAATGGACGCTCTGGTGCAGCTATTCACCCACTCGTTGGATCCCAACCCCAACGCTCGTAAGGCGGCTGAGCTCGAGCTCAAGAAAGTCGAAGCTCACGATGGAATGCTCTCCTCGGTCTTTCAGATCGTCGCTTCCACTCAGCTCAGCATTTCAGTGAGGCAAGCCGCTGCCGTCTACTTTAAGAACCGCGTGCAAAGGCATTGGGACTCGACTCCCGTTCGTGGGGCACCCACCGTCACTGCCATCCCTCAAGGCGATAAGGATGCCATCAAGTCTGCCATTCTTCAGACCCTCGTGGAAACTACCGCTCCCATCCAGGTTCATGTTGCAAATGCGCTTCGTACCATCGTGAAATGCGACTTCCCGGATCAGTGGCCACATCTATTGGACCAGATCGGACAGCTCCTCCAGAGCCAAGAGCCTCACCAGGTTTACGGCGGTCTTCGTGCGCTACTCGAGGTGGTTCGAGCCTACAGGTGGAACAACGGCTCCAAGATGATGGAGCAACTCGCACCTGCTACTCTGCCGCTTATCTTGCGTACCGGCGAAAACCTGCTCAATTCCGACAATTTTTCGTTCCCAAGGGTCGGCGAGATCATCTATGTGATCCTCAAAGTCTACAAGACTTCGATGCACTCTGAGCTCACCAAGCACCAGCAGACGCACGAGTCAATCGTTCCTTGGGGCTCTTTTCTACTTCAAGTTGTTCAGAAGGAGATCGACCCAGCGAACCTACCCTCGGACGACGAAGAGGCAATGGAGGCGGCTCCTTGGTGGAAGGCAAAGAAGTGGGCTTTCCACACCCTCAACAAGCTCTTCTCTCGCTACGGCAACCCGTCCCAGCTTCCGTCGGACATGCAGAATTACAAACCTTTCGCCGAGCATTTTGTTCAGACGTTTGCTCCGGAAATCCTCAAGGTGTACCTGCGCATCGCCGAAGCCAACAGCCAAGGCTCCATGTGGATTTCCAAAAAGGCCTTCTACTTTCTCTGCATGTTCTTCACCGAATGTGTCAAGCCCAAGACTACGTGGGCGCTTCTCAAGCCGCACGTGCCTCAGCTCACCCAGTCATTCATCTTCCCGCGTCTCTGCTTTAGCGAAGAGGATGACGAGTTGTGGGAGCTGGACGCGGTCGACTTTGTACGAGCCAATCTTGACCCGTTCGAGGAGATTGGCTCTGTGTCCGGCTCGGCTGCTACGTTTGTCCAGACCGTCGCATCCAAGCGTACCAAGAGCGCGTTTATGCCTTTGCTCGAATTTGTCACTTCAGTGGTCAACGCCTATCCAATGGAGAGGAGCGCCAAGGAGAAGGACGGAGCCTTCCATCTCTGCCGTGCTATGGACTTGACCATGGTCAACCACGAAAAGGTGTCTGGAATGCTTGACTCGTTCTTTGCGCAGCATGTGATCCCGGAGATGAAGAGCGAGCACAAATTTTTGCGTTATCGCGCTTGCGACTTGGTCAAGGCGTTTGATCACAACGGTATGCAGTGGAGCAACAATGCGACGTTGGAAGCAGCGTTCCGTGGAGTGATGGATTGTATTGGAGATGCCGAGCTTCCCGTTCGTGTTGTTGCCGCTGAAGCGATTGGCTCGCTCATCGACCACGATGAAGTGCACGCAGCAATGGCGCCAAATGCGGCTCGTCTTATGCAGGAACTGCTCAAGCTCAGCGACGAGACGGATCTAGACATTCTCTCTCCGACAAAGTCCAAAGTGGTGGCCAACTTTGGCGAGGAATTGCTGCCCTTTTCGATCCAGCTCACGGAGCAGATGGCCGAGTCGTACCTGCGTCTGGTCAACGAGAACCTCGAAAGTGCAGATCGCGATCCTGATGGTACCATGGAGCTCAACATGGATAACCACGAAGACGACAAGCTGTTTGCTGCTATGGGTTGTCTCAACACCATCTTCCAGATCATCGCTTCGGCCGAATCCAAACCGGACATCCTTGAGAAGCTTGAAGCTGTGGTTCTGCCCATTGTCGCTTTTACCTTGGAGAAGGATTGCGTCGAGCTGTTTGATGACTGCCTGGAGCTCACAGACACCTTGACTTACTTCCAAAAGAAGGTGAGCCCGGCGATGTGGCACATTTTTACTCTGATTTACAAGTCGTTCAAGGGTGCCGGTATTGACTACCTGTCGGAGATGCTGCCTACGATTGACAATTGCGTCTCGTACGGCGTCGAGGTGGTGCAGCAGTCGTCGGAGTACAAGTCGATGCTGGTGGATATCTTTTTGACGGCCATGACGTCGGATCAGCTGGGCATCACGGATCAGGTGGCGGCTTGCAAGCTGGCCGATGTGATCCTGCTGCTGTTGAAGGGAGGCGTGGACGAGGCTCTTCCTCAGATTGTCAACGCTGTTTTGCCGCACACGGTGGACGAGGAGAAGATCAAGGCGGATGTGAGAAAGTGGTCGGTGATCGTGGTGCTGGATGCGTTGGTGTACAACGCCGGTGCCACGTTGCAGGTTGTCGAAGCGAATGGAGCAACGGCTGCGCTATTTGGTGCAGTGACAACGTTGTTGCCGAAACTGACGCGGGTACACGAGAAGAAAGTTGCTGCATCGGCCATCATCCAACTGTTGGCGTTGGAGCCTGCTTTGCTTCCTGCAGCGCTGCAGAGCAACTTGACTGCGTTCCTGGTGGCGCTTGCTACCCAACTCGACGGACTGCCGGACGCGATCCGGAAACGAAACGAAATGCTGGAAGCGTTCGAGAATGAATCCGCGGATCAAGAGGAAGATGAAACGTCGTTCGCATCGAGCTCGGCAGGTGTCAATGTCGACACTTCGGGCTTTGAAGACGTGGACGACGACCACGATGTGTTGGACGAAGAGAACGAGTACATGGAGATGTTTGCTCGCGAACGTGCCAAGCTTCGTGCGCGAGCCAATGGCGAGGAGCTGGAAGACGACGAGGACGAGGACGATGAGTTTGTCGACGAGGATGACGAGGACGACGAGCTGAGCTACGAGAGCCCGATGGATGCGGTTCCGGTGTTTGAGCAGTTCCGACAGTTGTTGACCAGCTACCAGAGCGAAAGGCCCGACGTGTGGGCCAAGATCGCCGCCGAGTTGACGGCTGATCAGATGCAGTTGATCCAGCAAGCTGCCGAGGGCAAGGACGAGCGCGTCAAGACGTTGTAGAGCACACAGACATGTATAGGACTGACGCGCAAGTATCTGACATGCATGATGGTTCACAAAGATACGATGTGCTAGGAAAATCGGTTTGTCATGACTCACGAATGCTTGGCATGAAGATCTCAAGCTGAGGCAGTGGGTGGAGGATTCACAAGCTGTCTACAAACTCTTGCTGGCGCTGTTGACCTGCGGGGAACGCCAGGCCGTCAGTGGCGTGGTCTGGACGAACGACGAGGCCACGCAACGAGATGTCGTAAACGATTTCTTCGATGTTTTTGACGTCGTACTGTTTGCGATATAGGCCAGGGTCGGTGGTCAGAAATCCATGCGATCGGTGCATGCAACAGATCCACACTCGTCGCATTGAAAGCTTGACGCTTGAATCTGTGATGTGTGACTGTGATCCGGATTGGCGGTGTCGAGCTTACCTTTAGGCTGTCGAAGCGTTTTCTGAGCGAGTCATTTTTGAGGTTGAGCAGTTGGAAGCCGGAGTGCACCTGTTTGACAAATTCGGCGAGACGGAGCGGCGTCGAGTAGTCGCCGAGGGTGACGCTATTGAGTGCCAATCTGGGGAGTTGGTTGATCGCGTTGATGAGCGCGTGCAGATAGACGTCTGTGACGAGCTGGATCTTGGCGCGCGAGTGTTTGTCGAGACCGAGCACGTGTGATGCCTGTTGTTTTGTTACAAGACCTCCTGTTGCTAGCAGAACCAGCTGTGCGATTGTCGAAGTGAGGTTCTTGAACGCAAACGAATACTCGTCGCACCACCGATACAATCCGTCCTCTGGCAACACGCATGCCAGTTGGTCGATCTTGCTTCGCACCTCCACCCATACCGCTGCCGTCTGCTGAACCGTCGCCGAAAACTCGCGCGCTTCACTCGAATACAAATCTGCCAGTATCGCCGAAAGCTGACGAGACAGTCGATCCAGCTCGTGCGCCTTGTCGCGCAACACGTCCGCCAGTCGACGTTCCGCTTCAAGCTCTTCGAACAGCGGCTCGAATTCCGACGTGATCAGCGAGCGCAGCGAGACAGCACCTGTGCTTGAAGACGCCATGTCGACAAGATGCAAGCAACCGATGCTTCGCTTGCAATCGTGAGCGACGCAGTGAGTCGTAAGAGGACGACGACAGAGGTGAGCTCTCAGTCGAGCTTCCATCACTCCAAGGTGGAGGTCGACAGCCTCGAGCTTACATCGCACATGGCATTATGTAAGCATTACCAGTGTCACTTTTGGTGGATGCTGATTCACAAATTCACAAATTTAAAAATTCACGAATTGTGAATTTTTCGTGAATTTTAAGAAAGTTTTCTCTTTCGTGTTTGCTGCAGCCTGCTTCTCGACCCTGAAAATCGTGAATGAAAAAGAAAAAGAAGAAAGAAAGAAAAACTGCAACCCCACTCGTACCTCTCACTTTCACTCTGCAGACAGACACTTCTGATCCGTGACTGCAAACAGACACGCTGATCCTTGCCGCTTGTCGTCCATAGTCGACAGCAGGCACTTGGTTAGCATCGGCTTTCTCATCCTCATCCTTATCTGCATCCCGCGTCTGCGTGTCGACAAGCTCTCTCTCTCTCGATCGCAACCATAGCTACGCGCAGTTTGGATTTCAGTGTATTCGCCGATCATGCCGAGCAAGACCAAGTCTCGCACATCGGCAAGCGCTGCGACGGAGAAGCCCATCGTTGCGACGGCGTCGTCGTCGCAAATCGGTGTTTCCAACAGCAATCTGGACTCGGAGCAGGTTCTCAAAGCGTTTCGTGCGCTATCGGCGCACGTTGCACGTCGAAACGCGTCGTCGGCGACGGGCTCTTCGCTTCCACTCGATGGACCTTCGGGCGCGCTGCGCGATGCGTCGAATACCGTGTATCTGCAACTGACGCTTTCGACGCTCAGTCCGACATCGCACATCAAGCCGGTCCGTATCAATCTGCCGCACGCGCTGCACACGCCCGGTGAGGTCAGCACGTGTCTGCTCGTCAAAGACCCGCAGAGGGAGTACAAGGATCGTCTCGTAGCCGAAAAAATCAGGTGCATCTCACGCGTTGTAGGCGTCACCAAACTTAAGGGCAAGTTCAAACCGTACGACGCACGAAGAGCACTTGTCCAAGACCACGATATCTTCCTCGCCGACTCGCGCATCGTGCCCAACCTCGCGAATCTGTGCGGAAAGGTGTTCTTCGACGCGCGCAAGAATCCGATCACGGTCAACCTCACCAAGAAGTCCGAGGCGTTGAAGAAGGAGTTGGAGTCCGCAATTCAGGCGACCACGTTTTTGCAGAACAAGGGCAGCTGCTCCACCATCAAGATCGGCTACATGCACAAGCACAGTCCGGAGCAGTTGACGCAGAACCTGATGGCTGCGATGCCCGCCGTGTTGAGCAGGGTCAAGGGCGGATGGGAGAACGTCAACAACGTGGATGTCAAGACGGGCAATTCGGCTGCATTGCCCGTGTGGAATAAGAAGCTCGGAGTCAAGACACATGTTACGCCTAGCAACGAGCGCCTAGTCGACGAGACGAGCCAACCGTCGATCCCAGCCGAGCACAAGCACGACCTGTCAGCTGAAACGCCCGTCAAGAAATCCAACAGTCTCGTCAACAAGGGGCAGCATACCTGGCCGCCAACATCCAGTCCGAGTCCACGAAAGACGCGTGGCGCCGCCGCCGCCGCCGCTGCCGCTGCTGCTGCAAAGGCCAATTTGACCATCGCCAACGACGCTGTAGCTACGCCGACGAAAAGCGCCAAGTCGACGCCCAAGAAACCCACCTCGAGCGTCGGCCGAAGTGCGCGCAAGCCCAAGTAGCGTACACGCCCCTGTATCTACCGGCTTTTCTAGTCTTGCCATGTACATACAGTATTCCTTCGAACACCCCATGCAGTTCTTCTCGTCTTGCTTGTACGCGACTCTCACCGCTCGACCATCCTCTGACTCTGTCTGATCTCGTCCGCGCATCCATCCACCCAAACGCCGCCACGCGTCACCGCCCACAGCTGACATAACGCTTACCATCGCAATACACCCGAACCAGCTCTCGCCGCCTTCTGGCTTTGCTAAGCGCAAGCAGTCCCCAAATGAGACGCACACGACAAAACGTAAAATTGACATGGGAAACAATCAAGCAAATCGAAACAGTGAGGTATTGAGAATGTTGTCTGTGAATGTGTGATTGTATCCATGTACCGACCAACTACCGAAGAGACCGGCGACGCTCAGCTCATCCGTGGGCAACACAGTCAACGTCAGTTGAGCCGGCTCCTGTGCTTCCGATGGCCGCCCATTTTTAGAACATGACGTACGTGATGGCAAAGACGGCAAACGCAATGGCGGCAACAATGTGAACGGGTACACCCTCGGCAGAGGCGGTCTGCACGTTGCCAGACGACGAGCGCTTGGCAGCATCGAGCTCCTTCCTAAGTCGTGCCACTTCGGCTTGCAACTCGGAGCTGGAAAGCTTGGAGGTATCCTTGTTGGCACCGGAAGCGCCGTTGACTACACTCGAGCCAGCGTTTCGTGCAGTAACGGCAGCTGCACCGACACCAGCAGCGGCGGCACCACCGGCGGCGTAAGCAGCCTCCTTGGCTTTCTGAGTGGTCGAGCCGTCGGTGTTGGCCGAAGCATTCTGCGCAGCAGTGATGGGGTTGTAGGTTTGCGACGAGTAGCTCTGGTCACCGTTCAACTTGCTTGGTGTTCCTCGAACCGTGCTGTAGCGCTCGTCGCTGATGATCTGGCTCGAGTTGCCCTCGTCCTCTTCGGCAAGAGGCGCGGTTGTTGCAGGAAGGTATGTACATCGAATCTTTTGTTCGTGAATGGCCGACTTGTTCTCCTTCTCGATGGTAGGCCAGATCTCCTGAAGTGAAGCGGTTTCAAAGTCGGGTGTGATGATGGTCGACTGCACGAGGAACTTGTCTCGGCACTTTGCCGACGAAGGAGGCTCCTCCTTCATGGGCTGGAGGAGGACTTGCACTTCAACCTTCTCGCCGGGCTCGATACGGCCCGAGTTGGGACGCACGCAGTACTGCTTGGGCGCCGTGGTCTTAACCTTGAAAGCGACAGGTTGGTTGTTAGGGTTGGACACCGTCAGAGTGCGCTTGACCAGCTGGGTGAGCGGGCCTGACCAGTAGTGAAGCAAAGTAGTTCATAAACAATCGGAGCTTATCGTCAGCAAAGGTTACAGCAGCTAGGGTCAAATGCTCCACTAGATCCAAGACAACTTACGAGGGAAGCCGAGCTGAACGTGGGGGCTAAGTCTGTGTGAAGTAAGGGGAGCGGAAAGGGGACAGAAACAGTTGGAATTGTCAGCAAGCCTATGCTGAGGGTTATAGCAGAGATTGTACGTGCAGAGTCGATGCGGTGGCTGCCCAGGACATCAAGATGAATGTGCAACATCCCATCCTGCATCCCATCCTGGCGGCGCTGTTACTGTGTGCAACCGAGCAAGCCCTTGGAAGCCAGCAGAAGATGCGTGCTCAAAGATGCTGACTGTCAGTGGTTGAGAAGAAGCTGCGCGGACAGACTGATACGCACTCGACAGACATGCTGGACGATTCAAGCGAGCTTCAAAGCTTCGCGAGCGGTTAGGTTCGATAAGAAAGGCCACAGCCAAGCCGTTGTTGAAGAGTATCGAGAAAGCAGATGCTTGTCCGATGACGTCGGATGGATTGTGTCTGTCACGACTAAGCCGGACTACTTTTGATCGAGAGTTGAAGCAAAGGACAATCGACGTTGCGTCCAATTTCAAGGTCACCGGCGTGCGTGCAAAGTGAGCAAGAGGCGCGTGCTTAAGAGGGAGAGCCGTTTCCTTGTACGACCGACGATCACGGGTTGTACGATGACGACGGGACTTGCGAAGGGCGGAGCCACGTTCGGATCAAAGGAGAAGATGACGGTGGTGGTGAAGCCAAGTAGATGACGATCAAGTAGAAAGAGTGCGGGGGGAAGGATCCGATTCACGATTGGAGGAGGGGGACTCTGCTGTGGCACAGTGTCCGTGCTGGTGGAGCAAGGACGGCGTGCGAGAGTTTCAACGAGATTAATCACGAATAAGAGCGACGAGCCAGTGGTGAGTGAGTATGCGTGCGGTTCAACAAGCGGATGCCGTCCTGTAGCTCAAGCCAGGCTCAACAGGCATAAGTTAGCTTGGCGGCGGCTCTGTTCAAATCAAGAGCACCTGCTACAACGAGGCAAGCCACTCACTCACTCGCCCAGCAGGCACACTCACAGTCTTGACTGTTCAAGCCAAATAGTGGATAATGACGCTGGTCTAGCCTCCACGCTGCAGATTTTGTATTCATGTGGGCAAACAACTATCGAACCGCGCGGCTCATGAAAGACAACAAAGCGAGGAAACAGTCGTGAGTATTCGTGATTATTGAGAATCACAACTAAATTTGCACATTCAAATTGCTCACGTCTTCCTCTTCAGTCGTGAGTGTGAGTTTGAAATACTGTGCTATCCAATAGGCCCGCCCGCGCTCGCTTACACTGCTTCCACTCCGAGGTTTGCTCATTCACGACTCTGTGCAGCTCAACCAGTCTGCCTTTTTTATTATTATTGGAAGTTCTTTCTCCAAGTACAGCTTTCAAGAGTTGGCCCGAGCCAGACACACGGCGTGCCATTTGAGACAAGGCAAGACATTCACAGATTCACGATTCTTGATTCGCAGCATCTTCTTGTGCCGTCAAATTCTCGAAGCAGCACCTGGTTACCAGTTTAGCCCATATTCACAGATTCGTGATTGGTCTTCACGCACCTTTTCATTCGTCAGTCAGCCCGTTCGTCGGTCGAGTTGACGCACGTCATCATTTCACACTCATGACTGATTGGACCGTGAAAGTCGCGAGTAGCGTTTCGCATATCGACGCTCATTCAAGAGCCCGATTGTGCTTTCGCAATCGTGATACCGACGGTGGATTGCTGTTCCTGACGCCTCTGGCTCACGATCCGCTCGCCCACCTGATCACACGACATCTTCTTTCACTCTTGAACCACATCTTTTACTCTTGAACGACCGTGCACATGCTAGCGTGCTGCTTATAGGCGTCATCTTCGCTGCCACGCTGGAGCAAGGCCGAAAGAATGAGATCCATGTACTGTCACTGCCGAACAAATTGAATCACGACCAGCCGGGTCACGACGTCTTGAACTTGGAGCTACCGTCAGCATTGAGGTACTTGCTGAACGCCGTCTTCCATGCTTCCTGACCGTGGTTCTCAATAATGTCGCCGTGCAGCATAATGATACGACGGAAGTCCCAACTGGCCACTGTGGAAGCCGCCTCGGCAAAGTTCTTCTTCCTCTCGTCGGTGGAACCGCCGTTGGTTACACCGGGAATGCCATTGGCAATACCCGCCGATCCAAGGAAAGACTTGTGGAAAGCAGCGTAGGGGTTAAAGAGCTTCGAGAACCAAATCACACCGGGAATCCACGATGTCGCTTTGCCTGATGGGGTGTTGCGGTATTGCTGGTTGCAAGGCAAGTTGAATAGCAGGTCAGCCGTAATGAGCGTCTTGCTGTCCTTGTGCAGGAAAGCAACGTCTTTGTTGGCAAATGTGGGGAAGTACTGCGGCACCAACTCTGACTCGTAGCCGTATTGTGTGTTGGGAGCATCTCTGCCGTAGATGCCGGTAAACTTTACGTCCGGTCGCTTCTCCTCGTGGCCTTCGGTGCCAACCACCTTGGCAGATGGATAGGCTGCGTGAAAATCTTTGAGAAAGAGGTGGTGTACGTTGTCAGGCGCCACGAGATAGGCGACTTCGCCCATTGCGTCAATCTTGGCCCTGGTCGGCTCGTCGAGAGGTGTAGACGGCACGACCCACAGACGGCCATCGCGCATCTTGATGGCGATGCTGCGACCACCGATGGGCAGGATTCCGAATCGACTGAAGGGGTAGTCGAACGTGGTGATCTCAGGCGTCACCTCCTGAATATAGACGGGCGTTTTGGTGGGCTCAGTACCCGAAGGACCAGATTTGTTTGAAGCTGCCATGGTGTCGATGCGGCAGCCGCAGTTGAATGTGCACAGCCTGGCTGAGGACGGGGCGATGAACAACGATGTGGATGTGTTCAAGTAGGCGGCGCGGTGAACCAGAAACGCGCGATACGATATGCTACGATGCAAAAGATGCGAACGTGCCAGTGTTAACGGAGGTGTGCGACCGAGCAGACTGGATGCAAAAAGGAAAGAGGTAGCTGCTGATCTCATGCAATGAGGTCCGAAGCGGGCATGTGTAGCTTGACTAGAGAGCAGTGCATGGGTCGTTGCGACGTGTGGGTAAAGGAGGCTATATGTATAATGTATGCCCGTCAATGTAAGACTTGGACGGGCCAGCCGAGTCGTGAAGTGGGAACAGGCAAAAAGCAAGCCAATTCGTGATTGGCAAGATGCAAATCTTCTTCTTAATCTGGGTGGCAAGGCTTCTGTGGCTGCGAATGGTTGCAGTTTGCTTCGACTCTTGCAGCTCGACAAAGCGATGTTCTCCTTCAAGTGGAGGGAGGGATTCACGATTGGCGCACATCACATCCGTCTTCGGCTATCAACCCGAAAATTTCTCAGGCACGCCGTTTCGGACCTCGTCCATCTCATTCACAACTGTGTCACTGTGACAGTCGTCGTCAGAAACTGTTGTCAGACTTTTGGCTTTTGCTTGCGTCTTTGTCGGAGTTTGCTCTGGCGGCGGACGCGAGATAATCACATCGGCGACTCGTGATTGATGCACACGCCGTTTGATAGACTCAAGGGTAGACAATCACGAATGCGTTGCCCAAAAAATACTCCTCGAGACACTCACGACTCTTTACTTTGTCATGGCGCAGCCGCGACTGACCGTCACCTTCTAGCAGCTCCAGCAGCTCTTTCGAGCTTATCGCCGTGCTTGAGGCGCGCGGGTCGCTATACAGTGGTTCGACGCCAAGGATGATAATCGTGAATCGTGAATGTGTTCTCGATGATTCACCTGAGGCTGGCCAGTTGTACAATAATCAGCTCATTTTTCGCACATCGGGCTGACATTCGAGGCCATGATGCGTATGAATTGTAATACCCTTCACTTGGTCAGTTCACACAACAGCTCTGGAGCCGAACCAGATGCTATCATGCCACGGCTGTGTGGCAGATCTGTAAAAACCCGCGGACAACAACTCGGGATGGCGGAGGCGTTGCAACCTGGAATTTGTCATTCAAGATTGGATGACAAGCGATTTTGTCACTGCGCAAAACGAATGTCACACGAGTGCCGAAGCTGGTAACAATCGTGAACGAACTTTAGTACTACATCGCCGATTTGGATGCCAAGAGAGAGACAAGCCAGATCTGCAAGTTGGGTTTGTATGCGATGTGCAGATCCGCCGATGCAAAGCAGCGAACACAAGAAGAGGTGAGCTAAGGCTGCAGCTTGAGCAGCCATTCGTGATTCGTAATTCGGAATTCACAATTGCGATTTGTGTCCAAAGCCATCTAGAGCATCCACTCGTGATTTCGAAACGCATTCGACCAACCAAACCGGCTTTGTTTGTATGTTCAGCGACACGGTACAGAGCACGCCAGCCACAGACTCGAATTCAAGCGTAGAGCCCGAGATCCAAGGAGCAGCCGACGGCGCTGAGGAGCAACTGTGATATACAGAACGAAAAGAGATCACGTGTTATAGTTATGCTCTGGAATCATGTTGGCTAACCCACTTTGCTCCACATTCGTGATTCACGATTTCGCCCAAATTTGGCGCCTGCAGCTGTCAGCCGCTGTCAGGGTCTCGCTTCTCGCACGGCCCAGTCGACGCAGATCGGTGGCTTGGTCATCTGGGCTACCGTGTTCTTCTAGACGGATGACCAGCTACGTTGTGACTGACTGTCGAGCTGAAACACCTGTGTCTGACCAGCGTTGATCTGAGATCAACAGCACAAGCGTGTCCCCTGTGCTTCCATCACCAGCACCTCATCTCGATAATCTCTACCAGACGCGTCCCTTTGCGCTTCCCGCTGGTCCGGTCGTGATGGCGCAACAGCTTCCGAATCGACTCCAGTCGACGCTCTCAACACTGCTGCTGTTGGGACTGTCACTTGTTCTAGCACCTGTGTCTTTCCTCGTATCGCTATCGTTCTGGCTCACGCATGCTGGAATCCAGCAAAGTGTTCAGAATGTCGATCAATCGCAGTCGTCCGCGGCTCTTCCGAATGGTCCTCGCCTGGCTCCGAAGGTTCCGCGCACAGTGCTAGTCAATGGGGCGCGCATGCAAAAGTCGCTCGCCATCTGCCGTACCTTCGCTCGCAACGGTTGGAAGGTTGTCCTTGTCGAAGAACAGGGCTGGGGGAACCTTGCCGCCGCCCGCTTCTCCAACTCGGTATCTACCTTCCACCTGCTGCCATCATCATCGCTAGCTGCCGACAAACGCTCGCGTCATCAAGTTACTCCCTACATCGAAGCACTGGTGCGCATAGCACTGAGGGAAAAAGTCGACCTCTTCTTTCCTTGTTCTGGAGCCGGCAGCACAGGTCAAGATGCTATCGCTGGCCAGATCCTGCTCGAAAGAACCAATGGACGAGTTCGCAGTTTGATTCAGACGCCTGAGCTGGTCGAGGCACTGCACGAAAAGGATCGCTTCATCTCTCTTCTGCAGCGTCTCGAGATGGCTGCACCGCGAAGCGAGATCGTCTTTTCCGTCGATGATGCCTTGGCAAAGCTGCAAAGCGACGGGTATCCCCGATCGATCCTCAAGTGCGCTGCAGAGCTGGACGACATCGGCAGAGCCGACATGACGCTATATCCGCTGTTCAGTTCAAAGACGTACGAGCCGGACTGGGAGAGCACACGCAAGCGGCTTTCTAGCCTTTCCATCCCGCTCTGTGCACGCACGCCTTACATCTTGCAAGAATTCATCGGCGATCGAATCGACAAAGCCCAGCTCGACGGCAGCGACAGCAGCGACAGCAACATCATACGGTCCTCGGAATGGTGTACGCACGCCACCGTGGTTGATGGAAAGTTGACAGCCTTCGTTTGCTGCCCGAGCAACGATATGCTCATGACCTATCATCCAGCATCTCATACTATAGTGGGCGAGCTGGCGTTGCGATGGACGTCGATATTCTTGTATCGGCTCGAGAAGCTCGGTGTTTCATCCGACTCCAAATCTGCGCTCCCGTCAAGTACTCTGACCAGGGACATACAGTGGAATCGAGACACGCTCGTTGGCAGGCACGCTGCCGCGGAAGCGGGTATCACGGGCCAATTCAGCATGGACTTTATCTACCAACCTGCTACCTCGAGCGAGGCTGAGAGGTTGGTGGCGATCGAATGCAATCCGCGTGTGCACACTGCCATCTGCTTGCTGGTCAACAACGTGCGGCTAGGCGAAGCGCTGGTTCCGGCGTCCATGTCAAGCAAAGGTAGTTCTGGCGAGCCAGCTATTCAGGTGGATGCAGTCGACGAGATCACGTATCTGTCGTATCTCTCTCTGCCCGTCATGGAGAGTGCTCCTGATGCGATGCTGTCGACGCAAGCCGAGTTTCAAGTGCTCAGCTCGCTGCCTCCTTCCTGGGCGTCTTCGCGTGTTCGGTTCTATCACTCGAAACAGCTGCTTCAACGTGCTTACTCTGCCGCTGACCTCTCGCTGCCCGTCAGCTGGATCGGGCACGACCTACCAGCTCGCATCCTTCCGTCTACCCGCCTGCTCCACCATCCTTGGCTGCAAAGCGCGATGAAAGCCATCCACCCTCTCTGGTGCGCCACTACGCCCAGTGCGAACTCGATCAGCATTCCAACCTCTACTGGCATCGTCACATTCGACCTAGCAGCTTCAGCCATCTTGCCCCCACTCACCGATCCGAGCTTTGCAAAAGACGATCCTTGGCCGTTGTTCGCACTGTACCATCTGCAATGGCCTCACCTGCTCCTCTGGCAGCTCGCCGTCAGGCGCAACAAGTGGAGCAGAATCAACGTCTCCACCGCACGCATCTTTGAGTGTTGAACATCGACGAGACGTCTATCGTTAAGCTAACCACACTCTGACTCACGTCTGGTAGATGAACCAAATGTCAGGTTGCAATTTACAAAATGGAAACATTCACGAGTGCTCGGTACTTCAAGCGTCGCTCTTCCTCTCGCTGCCTGTGGAGAGCTGCGACAAGGCGTATAGCGCACCTGGTCTGTCAGCGCTGGTACCAGAGCTGCTGTTGCTGCCCTGTCGACTCTTTGCTTGCCTCCTGCTCAATTCATCTTCGCCTGCTGCTTGTTGAAAGATACCTCTCGCGTACTCCTTGGCCAACTCATCCCTCTCACTCTCCTCCTTCTCCACCTGCAGCAACTGCGCCAGCACCCTCCTGTAAAACCGCTCTAATTCATCCCGGTCCGAGCAGAAGCGTGTGAGTTCCAACCTCAGCTTATCCGCCTCGGCCGCTTCCACGACACCTTGCTGCTGCTGCTGTTGCTGCTGCTGAGCATGTCGAGGATCGCGGTGCTGATGTCGCTGCGACAATGCATGCGTATGACTGTTGTATAGCCGGTTGTTGAGCCACAAGAATCCATCGAGCCCACCAAGCACTTGCACGAACGCTACACCGGATCGATGCACGAACTGGCTGAACTCGAACGTGTTCGGACGACTGCTGTATGTGATCTCGACATCCTTGGGATATCGTGCGCTCGCCTCTTGATCCAATACAAATCCGAACCGGCGCAGCAAGGCGTATTCAAACCACAGCTCCGGCAGCGTCCCGCGCGGAAGCTTGGAGCGATATGTCGCCGGGCTCGGCGGGGGCAAAGAAAGCTCGATCTGCACGGGCGCTTGAAACGGATTGTGCAGAGACACATCCTTGATCTGCCCAATGGGCGCCTCAATCAGCCGCAACCCGTACCGCTCCAACGTGCGCGTCCACGACTGCACCGCATCCTCGATGAACCGCGCCGAAGTCGACAGCCAATGGATCTGGAAATTGAACCCATTCGCTGGATTGTGCGCAATATCGTGGTGCAGAAACGCCACCTCGGCTCGGTCCGAACGTCGACCGGGATCAACGTCGATGACCAGACTTCGTGACAGTTGCACCTTCTTCTTCTTCTTTCCTCCGCCGCCGCCGGCGGTGTGGCTGGAAGACATGGTTAGCGACGGTGGATGCGCAAGGTGCAGCGACGAGCTGCGAGAGTGTCGGCCCGCAGAAGAGCGAGAGCTCGTGCTCGTCGTTCCCGCTACTGCAACAGCGTTCTTTTCGCTAACGACTTCTCCGCCAGAGACACCTCGAGTCTCGCCCGTGTTCGATCCAGCATACTGACCGCTGGAATGCACCAGTGGCCTGCTCAAGCTTTCTTTTTCCGCAAAAGATCCACGCTGACTATCCGTTCCCCTGAACCAACCTTTGGGCCCCCGAGTTCCGGCGTACTCGCTCTTGAGCCGGTAGAAGTAATGGCCATCCAAGAACCCATGTGACTTGTGCACGTGTTCGAACAAGCCATCTTGCATCAACCTGATCCCCCAGTCGACAGCTTCCTCTCGAGACCGCACGTCAGTATATTCAATGCACATCCACGAAACCATGTCTGCACCCGTAAAGGTGTCCGAGTACAGCATGCGGTGCCAGATCCTATCGTTGATCACCAGCCCACCGGAACGCATGTCGCGTGACACCGCCTCGAGCGCGCGGCCGCTGATCGTCTTATTCAGACGTTTCTTTGACGATGCCGACTGCGCCCGTTGCTTGGCATTTTCTTCAGCGAGCTGCTTCATGAAGTCGTCGTCTTGCAGTGACATGGCCGGATCGAGCGAAGTGGGCAAGAACCTCTGAACGTGCGTCTGTTCACGTTCCTCTTTGCTCCTGACAAACCTTGCGCGATGGAAGAGCTCGGCCAACTTGTCCGTCCCGATCAGCCGAATCTCCTCATCATTCAGATCTTCTCCCGTCGGCGCCCTCATCGGCGGAGGTGACCCCTCGGATGGCACCAACACGAACCGCGTGCGCCAGTATCTCAACGACTCGACGAACTTCTCATCCACGTAGCCGGCGATCAACGAATCCAGGTAGGTCCAGTTGTAGCTCGCCGAGTCAGGATAGACGAAGCGCGCCTTCACTGTCTGATAGCCAGGCAAATGTCGTGGCCAGATACAGCACTCGTAGTCGATGGGATCCGTCGAATAGTTGGTGTTGCGAACATAGCGCTTGACGTTGATCGCTGACGTGGATCGGTCGTAAGAGATGCGGTGAATCTGGTTGGTCACGCTGAGAAAGATCGGGTTACCCGTCGCGAGGTTGCCTGGCTGAAGCAACTCGGATGGCCATCGTAATGTAAAGTGTTTGGGATCGACGAGCTTGCGACTCGAAACAGCTCGTGTCTGCTTGCTGGCTGGCACAATGAACTGATAACCCTGTGCCAAGCGGTGATACGCCATCTCTCGAAGAACAGCTAGAGCTGGATGGGTGGAGCTCGATTTCTTAAGCAAGAACGAAGCTGTCTCTGCCGAAATCGATGTGGTGTGAGGATGCTCGCTCCACATGGCGGCCAAATCGCTCTCTGTCGGCAGGTAGAGCGTAGTAAGAGGCAAACATGCTGGCGTCGTCATTGATCGCCACTTGACAGCATGGTGGTTCAACCGTCTCGGGAACAGATGCTGCCATCGGAGCAGCTGTGTGGCTGCGCCCTTGAGGTTCTTGCTTGGATTCGAAGGGTTGACCAACGTCTGCTTCTCAACCTGCGCTCGTTGCGCGTATCGCTGTCGAGCTTCCTCTTCCTCCAGCTGCTGCTCATACGCTTCTTGATCACGCAAGAGCTTCGCTTCTGTCTCCAGCTCTTGTCTCGACCGAGGCGTTTGCTGGGCAGGGATCTTGATAGGCGCAGGACTTGACGCCTCGTGCACCGAAAGCAGCGAAGAAGTGCGGGACATTCGTCCGGGGATGGGAGGTCTTCGCGCAGGACTGGTGGGTTTACTTGATCCACCCGCCTGCTGACGCAGCTGTGCACTCAACACCTCCTGCATGCTGCGCGTGGCGGGCGTCGAAAAATCTTTCGCGCCTTGACCGCCGTCAAAGTCGCCTGAACGTTCCGAGCTTGCGGACCGTGACGATGTCGAGCCGGTCAACGTCTTCCACAGCCAGCTGTAGCCTTTCGCTTTCAACTGCGCCGGCGATCTTAATGAGCTCACACTGTCATCAGCCTCGTTGTACTGTTTCGCCGCCGCAGCATCCAGCTCCTGCTCATCAAACGTATGCGAGGTGGCAGAAAGCAGCGCATCGGTAGATGCGACGATCGCCATAGCTTTGCCGATCGGCTCCATGGGCATAAAGCCTCTCGAAAACGTGTTGACTGATCGGATCGATCCTGCTCGCGATTTTGGCTTGGTGGTGGAGGTCACAATATGCGAAATGGGTCTCGCCAGCGGGGGTCTCGCCAGAGGCTCATCGAGCACGTTGAAACGCGGCTTCTCAGGCGAAGGCGGTGCCGAGGCATCTTGGTCCGCCTCGTCCTCGCGCAAAGATGCTTCTCGGCCCAGCTTGGACAACCGCGTTTGCTGAACGGGCGGTCGACTGGCACCAGCTTTGCCGGGCGATATGGAGGAAGCAGCCGAATTGGCATTCGTCGTCGGTATGCCACCATATCCTGAGCTTGGATTGCGACGCAAGCCAGGTCGATGCATGTCGCTCGTCACTGGGCTGTCGATAAACCCGCTTGTGCCTGCAGCTGCATTGAGCAGCCTGTAGGGATTGGGCTTGAGGTATGGCGAGACATTGCGGAACACATCTGCGTCGAATCGCTCTCTAGCAATGCGTCTCTGCTGTTTGGGCGAAAGGCCGACGAGCGCCAGATCCGACACTTCGCTATTGCGAGGTTCAGAGTGAAAGCCGGAGCTTGATGGTCCGACATGACGAGGGAGGTAGAAGGAAGAATGAAGCGACGAAGCCTTGTTGACGGGCTTGAGGTCCAGATACGGGATAGCAATGTCAGAGATCTGGTTCTCCATAAAGCCCATCATCTGCACGTCGTACATCTTGCAACGAGGCACGAAGCGATCGGCGCGGAAAGGTTTGTCCTGCTGTAAATTGTAGAAGCTGCAATCGATCCAATGTGGCATGGAGTAGAAGTCGTCTTCTTCTTCCACCGGCTTTCTGGAATCAAAGTAGAGCGGGTCGGGAGGATTGGCTGGAGTCGAATTTACTGCAGCCAGACGTGAGGAGGAGTGGCGAGACAGCAAAGCAGGCTGACCAGGCCGGTGGACGGTCATGCCTGGGCCGGCACCAGGACCGGTTCGGCGCTGAGAACGGTTGTGGGCTGCGGCTTGACTCTGCTTGAGCTCGCTCGGATCTGGATAATGTGACTTGAAGTGGAACAAGGGCACCGAATGCAGAGGCATCTTTGTAAGGCAGACGAGATCCAAGCCGGTACCATTCTCGATCATGCGCTCGGTTGTGATACGTAGCAGCTTCTTGTCGACGTCGAAGTGACCCGTTCCAGCAGTAAGAAAGACCATGGATAAGCCGGTGCGGTTGAGATCTCGATCGATGTAGTGCTCGTCGAACGGGTTGAGCGCCAAGTTGATGGCTTCGAGTAGATTGCCTTCGTACGAGGACGAGATGCGGCCGGCCATGTGGACACGGTCGCGAATAAGATCGGCGTGCAGTTCTTCGTGCGACGCAGCTGGACCAGAGATGGGTCGACGTATGAGCAAGATATCATGCTGGAAGCGGAAGAATTCTTCTTTGAGCGTAGTCATGACGGCATCCCAATTGCAATTGGATTCGAGATCGACCACCACTTTGTAGTAGTCGATATAGTACTTTCCTCGAGCATCTTGACGAATCGGACCTTCGAGCATGTGGATCTCCGATTCGTCGTAGTGGACACGAGCAAAGAGAATCACCGTCAAGATGTGGTTGGTGGGGACGGCTCTCCAGCGCCTGAGCAGCTCCGGGATGAAACCTTGGAGCGCCTTTTCGTAGTAGATCTCGCCATCTTCGTCAAACTCCCACATCTCTCTCGACAACTGGATGAAGAGATTGTACTTTGCCGACTCTGACCTGAAGATGGCCTTTGTTGAGGCGGATACATAGCCACTGGTGACTTTCTTTTCCTTGATAAAGATGCGACCAATCGTGGCTCTCACGCTGCCGGCCAGGGTGACTTTTTGGCCACAGTAGACGCAGGTATCTTCGAGATTCTGAAAGACTCTCCACATCTCTGCACGGCCGACATACTGATCCCTGAAATAAAGCTCGACATGGTCGATGGTGAAGTCATCCTTGGTCACGCGGGTGAGTATGGCTTCTGCCCGATTATAAAAGCCGTAGTTGTTGGCTATGTTTTTGGATACGCTGATCTGAAGCTGGGGCTGACGGGCGACAAAGTCGGCATCAGCTGTTGCCTGAGCAGCACGAAAGACAAAGGTGGCCTTGGTGGAGAACTTGCAGCGTCGATCTTTTGGGCCGAAAGGAATGCTGTTGTGGGGTAATCTGGAACCAGCTGGCAAGGTGAGCTGAAGAAGATCGGATTCGGCAAGGCGAGGGAGAGAGTACTCTGGATTCAAGACGACCTCATTGCGTGAAAAGTTGGGTGGATCGTGAGTCCATAGGGTGATGGGACGCTCGTTGATCTGCGGACGCTGCTGGTGTGTGGAAGATGAAGAGGAATGGCGACGGTCGCTTGCAGTGCTGAAGCGATCTACGCTGAGCGATGTCGCTCTGCTGGAAGCAAACTGGGGTGCCATTCTGACTCGATCGAGCTAGGTACAGCCGAAATTGACACCGCAGCCTGTAGGAATGTGATCAGCTAGTGACTGTGTAGATGATTCGACGTGCTCAGCCGAAGGGAGATCCAGGTGTGAAGCATGACGATGATGTTGAGAACAGATGTGGGTGTGGTCGTCGAGTTCAGAGTGATAAAAGCTCAGTCGAACGAGTAGACGAGTCACGAGTGAGGCGCTGGCGTGATTGTATGCAGTTGAGGCTCGGCTGCCACCGACGCCATTCGGCGACCTTCCGAAAGCAGTTCGGATTTGGAGGTTTTGGGCGTGTTCGCTTGTGCCTGCGACTCGGCAGTCGAAACGTCCCCGCTCAGGTAACAATCACGAATGCTTCCAAAGACCAACTTTGCTTGAGCACAAAGTTGTGGGAAAGTGTGTATGGCCGAGCTGAGCCTGATTACGAGAATACTCGTGTTCGGCCTGATTCACGATTCACGATTCGTGGTTGTGACCAGTCATGGGTCACTGAGTGCGGGATCCCACGGTGGAGCGGCTGCAACTCGACTCGGAATTTCCGAGAGAGGATCGGCGAGATTCCCGATTGGTAATACACCCAAATCACAAATGTCCCGATCAAGTAGTCACATCTTCACGCACACGCATTCGTGATTGCTTTCGCGCCCAGGTTGAGTCTCAGCTGAGTGTCTGTCTGAGAGCACAGAGCTGTTGAGCAAAGAAGGAATCTTTTGCTCGACGTCGTCTTGTTTGCCCAATCGCTCCTCGTCATCAGCATCCCTTTCTAGAAAGCGGCGCTCTCTCAATATGGCGATAGCCTACTCGAATGCGAGGTCCACCTCGTCCTCGCAAGAGCCACGCATCGCACCCGGCGCCCCAGACTCTTCATACAATGGCGCGACCGTCTTGCAGCTCCCACCGAATGCACGACGCTACCTCCCTTCCTGGCTCCACTACCTCCTCTCTCGCATACTGGCGGCTGCCAGCCGCTTATCCTTCTCCACCTCGATCCGTGAAAACCTCGACCGATTGCGCGCATGGTCGCCCAGCAAAGGCGAACGCTTCAAGTACGGCTTCTTGCTCTTCGTCGCGCTCTTCTGCCTGTATATCATGGAGACGCCCGCATTTCCGTACAAGCTCACCATTCCGGCGCTCTACACTGCGACGCTATTGTTTCCTGTGACCTCGCAATTCTTCTTGCCAGCAGCACCCATCTTTGCTTGGCTCATCTTGTTCTACTCGTGCAAGTTCATCCCAGCCTCTCTGCGGCCACACATCTGGGTCTCGGTGCTTCCGACGCTCGAGACGATCTGGTATGGTGCCAACATTTCGGATATTCTGACGCAATTCGGTCACCCGATACTCGACATCTTGGCCTGGGTACCGTACGGTGTGATTCATTTCGCAGCGCCCTTCTTTGTGGCCGCCTTTCTGTTTGTGTTTGCTCCACCGTCAAGCGTCAAGGTGTTTGCGCAGGCGTTTGGCTTCATGATGCTGATCGGGGTGATGATCCAGATCGTGTTTCCGTGCGCTCCTCCGTGGTACGAGCTGCGTGAAGGCTTGACGCCCGCCCACTATGGTATGCGAGGCTCTCCAGCTGGGCTCGCTAGGATCGACGCGCTCTTCCATTCTCACGGCTATACGCTCACGTTTACGGGAGCACCAGTGGTGTTCGGTGCGTTTCCATCGCTACATGCCGGCAACGCGACACTCAAGGCGCTGTTCTGCAGCTACTTCTTCCCCGTCGTTCTGCAGATCGGCCGTTTGAGACTCGATGCCAGGGTCCTCTACTGGACGTATTGTTTCTGGCTCTACTGGTGTACAATGTACTTGATGCACCACTACCTCATCGATCTCGTCGCTGGCGCTTGTTTGGCCACGTTTAGCTTTTACTATTTTCTCACCGACGAACTTCGCGAGGCCATGGAGCAGCATTATCCCTACCGTAATTCGGCAGCTGCTCCACCCAGTGCGGCTCCACCTAGCAACCGACCCGATCTGGCTTTCGCTTCCACAGCCACGGCCAGTCAATCCATTGCGCTCGATACGCTGCGCAGCAACGGCGGTGCTCCTTATATCACCGCTCAGGGTGGCGTGAACGGCGATGTGGAATCGCAAAAAATGACGCCCGAGGTCATCTTTTCCATCGACGATTCAGCTGCGGATTCGGGCGATATCGCGGGATCGTCGGCGGACGACGACAAAAGGAGGAAGGACGCCGCGGCTCTGTTGGCAAGAACCAAGTCGCCCGTTCAGAGGGTCAGGTCGCCTGCGGTTGCCAGGAACGATGAAAACGCATGACATCCTAGATGAAAGGAAGACACACACCGGACAGCTTCATGACATGCCCATCTGTACAACTAGACCCCTATACTTGTAACAGAAACGATTCTCAAATAACTTGACTGCACATCTATGCATTGTGATTGCCATCATGAATCAGAACAGAAATGCATTCACGATTTACGAAACTTGAACCTTTCGCCCCCGCATATGACGCAACAACGACGCGACAACAACGCACCATGGTCGGGCGACTCTCGTCTGATGGGCTTGATCAAGCTTGTTCATGGCCGTCTTTTCATAAATCAACGCGCAAAAGCATAGACATTCACGATTGCGACCTTGTTACATGGTGATGGGAAGACTACATTTGCACATGCACAAGTCGAGAAACATGACGATGATTACAAACTGGCTGCGGGGCACGGTTTCGGGATCAGAGATCGACGTCGTCGTTGGACCAGGTGAAGACGTCGGATTTCCAGCCGTTGTCCCTCCTCTCCTTTCGCTCCTGCTTGTTGGCCTCGGAGCTGAGCTTGTCGACCTCCTGCTTGACCTTTGCGCCTTTACCCCTCGCTTCGCCTTCGAGACCCTTGACGCCGTGCCTGACTTGGTCAACTGCATCGCTGGCGCCTTGTCTGAGCTCGTGAGCGCCCTCCTGGATCTCTCTGACACCGCGCCTGATGGTCTCCTCGATCTGTTGGTATTCGGCCATCTTGTCGCGCGCATACCTGAACGGACCTCCTCGACCAGGCAGCAACTGCTTCGAGTAACTCGCGCCGATGGCCAGCTTGAACTCGTCGTTGACACTTTGAACGCGGAATCCCTCGGCGAGTCCGACCTGCGTCTTGGGCGGCTGAGTCTTTCTCCCGTATGGCTCGAACGCGTCGGTCTCGGGCGCAAAGATCGCTTTCAGATACGCCTTGGTCGAAATGCCCTGTCCGTCCTTGATGGCATGCTTGCTGTAGCTGTTGATCACTTTGGCTCGCTGCTGTGCCGCCCAGAGCGAACGGTCTTGGTTCTGCAACCAACCCTTGATCTGCTCCTCCAAGAGCTGCTGGAATACGCGCCTCAGCACCGGTCGCACGAACGGCATCAGGAAAAAGTTGAGCAGCCAATGCTTCGTTTGTCGCACCTTGACCTTGAAGCTCGACATGTCGACGCTGACGCGTTTCACCTTGTAGAACGACTCGTCGTCGTTATCATCGGCGTTTTCGAGTTTGACGACAAAACGGGTTCCGTTGCGTCCGCCCAGGTCGAGATCCAGGAATCCGTAATCCTCCCATCCGACCCAACCCGTCTTCTTGTTAATGTAGTACGCTACGTCGGCAGCTTTGACGCGAAGACCTTCGATCTCGAGGTAGAGATATGCGTCCAAGGTGCTGCCGAAACTAGAGCGACGTTGGTCGAGCGTCAGGTCGTTGCGGTTGATGATGCGGACGCGGTCGGGTACAAACGAAGCAGTCGAGGCGGTAAGCGAAAGGTCATCAATCACCACGTCAGCCTCGCGCGAGACAAACTCGATTCGTGGCAAGGGAATCGACTGAATTTCGCTGATCAGACGTGGAATCAACACCTCGACCGTATCACGTACGAGGCCGCCCGCCTGATTGCGCAGGTCGCTCAAGAGGTTGATGAGCCCCTGGACCGGTCCGTTGACAGTAAGTCGCTCAAAGTCGATAAAGTTGACATCCGATCCGAGCTTTTCAAAGCGTTGCGCAAGCTCGCGCAGCTCGGCATCTTCTTCGAGACCTTTGACAAACGTTGACATTTCGTCGAGCGTCTCGTCGAAATCGTCACGGAGCTTGGACAGCTGCTTGTTGGCCTGTTTTCCCGTAGCATTGAAGAGGCGCTGAGCTCGATCGTACAGGTCCGAAGCCATGCGGTTCGATCGGTTGGTCTGGACGAAGCCGTCTTCGTTAAGCGCACGGTCGATGAACGCCTTGACGTCGTCGATAAATTCGCGCAGCTCCTTGCTTTCTTTCGACGCTTCGTCTTCATAAATCTGCTTGGCATGCTCGAGCAGACCGCTGATCGACTCTTGCACGGGCTCGAGCGATCGACCCGCAAACGTTTCCAGGATCTGCTTGAGCTGCTCGAAAGCCTCGCGCAGATCCTCGTTGGCCTCAGCCTCGGGACTGTCGACATCAATGTCGGTTTGCTCTTTGGCCTTTTCAGCAACATCCTGGACAATGTCGGCCCACTTGTTGGCGATAGCGTACAGTCCGTTGAGCGCACTCTTGAAATCAGGATCGCGCTCCACACTGTCGACGATGTGCTTGATGCGTTCCAGGAAGGCATCTTTGACATCGTCAGGAGTCTGCTCTTCGAGCCACTTGGCTGCGTCGTTGGCCGACTGCTTGATGTCTTGCTGCGCCTGCTGGGCTCCTCGCTTGGCTTGGTCCTTGGCGCTTTCGAGATCCTTCTTGCTGGGAGCGCGAATCTCAACAGCATCACCTCGCTTCTTGCGCTCCTCTTCGCTGGGGCGCAGTTTGCTTTCAGCGCCACCCGCCTTCTGAGCTGCGGTAGCAGCTGCATCGGCCGTGAGATCGCGAAGCAGGAACTGAACGTCGGCCAATAGGTCACGGAATGCTTTCGAGGTGAGCAACAGTTGACCAATTTGCTTTACCTCACCAAGCGCCTTGTTGGCGTCCTTTTTGGCTTGGTCAAGCAAGCGTCCGTCAGCGCCGACCGACGAGGCAGAAGGAAGTTTGACTGAAACATCACCTTCATCCGTCACATTGATGGAAGCTTGCGAAGTGTGGTAGATGAACTTCTGGATCTTGTCGTCGCCGTTCTTGCTCTCGCCAATGCGTTCGATGCAGGCGAGGATGCCCTTGATGTCTTGGATCACGGTAGCACCTTGCTGGCTGAGCTTGGAGGAGCCCGAGACGGAGCGCTCGTCGAGCACAGCGCTCGACATGACGGCTTCGATGAATTGGTTGAGCTGTTTTTGCGAGGGCAGCTTACCCGCCTTGAGCGCTCCGATCATCTGCGATACACGTGCCAGGGTTTGGCGCGAAGGAGCCACCTGACGTACCTGCTCGCCGAGGTTGTCCGGGTCGACACCATAGCTACGAGCGGTAGCCTTGGCATCGCGAGCAACCTGCGAGCCAAGCTGCTCAACGCTCTGACGAGCTTGGCGCGTGTGGGTGGGGAGAAGGGGCTCACGTTCGGACGACATTGTGATGAAATGCAGTTAGTGGCGGTCAAAGAGATATTGTTGGGTTTGTGTCGTCACGCCGATGGTTCGGGTATTGATGACGGAGGGTATGGTCGCGAGAATCAGGGCTGGTAGTGATTCAGTGGGGTATTGCTTGCACACCAGAAACTCGCAGAAGAGGACGAGGAAATGAGAGAGCGAACAGACGGATGAGGCTGATGGAAGAAGGAAGAGCAGATAGATGCCTGTTTTCTGATCTCTGAGCAAGTCATCATGCGGTTTAAGTAGTTTGTACACGAGACACGTACACCCTTCTCGGGTTCAATCAAGCGAAATCGTCGTCCGTGTCAGTCGCCGATGCGCAAGAGCTCAGTCGGTTTCAACGGTCTGGGACAGACCAAGCACAACGGCATGGAGAGATTTACGAATCGATGCGGCGCGCATGAACGAGGTAACAGTCATTCTGTGCATTCACGATTCGTGATTGGGTGAGCGAGTGGGTGCATCATCCCGAGGCCTCAAGAAGGGACGAAGGGCACGCTGGCTGGCTCAAGGTGACGCTTTGGCTTTCGTGCGTTGCAAGGCAGATTCGGCAAAGCTACTCGATGCCTAGGGTCTGGTGCGGGGTTGACCTCACCACATGTTTCTAAACGAGTGCACCTTTGCCAAGGTGAATGCGAAGCCATCTGCGTGCGGTCACGTCATCATCGACGAAACAAGGGTGCTAGTCATCTGTCAAGGGTCACGCGCTTCTCAAATCGCCTAGCCAAGCTCGGGAAGTATGCAAGGCTGACATGTTTTAACAAGTATGAGCATTGATGAGCTGCAGACGAGAAAGGTAGCAACGTCAGCAGTCGAACAAGAGGGACGGATGTTGAAAGCAAGAGCTATTTTGGGATTCAGGATGAGAGCGAGACCAGGAAGCTCTGCGGACATTCCAATCATGAATCGTGCACGAATGAATCACGAATCGACCTAGACGCTTGTGTGTTGGACCGACGATGCGGCAAGAGCAGACAGAAACAGTCACGAGTGGAGGAAACTCATAGTTGACAGGGAAGCATCAGACGTGAGAGAACCAAGCACGAAGGCACGAGCGAAAAGGCAAGCAAGACAAAGCCGACTCTAAAGTGGAGGTGACAAGGCGTGACACTTGTGACACTCGTGACTCGCAACTCGCAGGATTGGAAAATGGAAAAAGAGAGCGCGCAGTATTGGATCGATGACGACGTTGTGCTTTGCTTCGGACACCCAAGTGCTTTTTCGTGCTCAGTCAGCGCACCCTTCGATCCATTCCGACATGTCTCTTGCCATCATCGTTCAACACGTCAAGCTCGAAGCACAAATCCCAATCATGGATCTCGCCGGACTGTGCTGTGATACAGGGCGGAGCGCTGCCACCTACCAAATCTAGTCTTGACTTGTGTACAAGGTGGGTGTGTACAGGTCACACAAGCACCAAGCTGTCGCAGAGGTGTAGCAAAGTGAACAGGTAATATACATCTACGCTGCACTCGAGCGTGTGAAGAGCAGTCGCAGATTCACGACTCACGATCCACGATTGGTGGTAGCAATCACGGCGTGCACGGAAACCACTCGTGACTCACCACTCGCGATGCGCGGCTTGGAAAGGGATGGGTGAGTGAGCGTCCATCCAAGATCCGTTCAGGTTCGGCATTCACGATTCGTGACTTCTGGCTTCGGAACACAAACAGGAACGCGGACAAGCACGAAGCGTCAAGGGACTATGACCGTTGTGAGGGGCGTTTGGTCTGCGAATATTCGGAGAATGTTATGTTCTGACGAGCATACATGTCTGGTAACAAAAACGTGACGTGAAACGGTCTGAGAGTCGTGAGTGGGAAACAAACTCACGACTCACGACTCGTGACTGAATCACGAATCTGAATCACGAATCGTGAATTGTAAGTTCGGAACTCGGATGCTCGCCTCGCAACCACCAACAACATCACGAGTTCAACAGAGCTAAGTCGCCCTCGCCAACCACATTGCTCAGTCAAGGAAGCGTCACAATGCTTTCGGCGGCATTGCCACCTGCACACATCCGCAAGGATTTATCCCTCAACCACCATCGATAGACGTTGGTGATTTCGATTGCGAACCGCCTGTGACCGCAAACATGCCGGACGAGGCGGCTCAGCAAAAGGCTGAGCACCAACAACGCCTCTCTCACGCGATGGGCGTCATGTTCCTTCAAGACAAGGTCGACAAACTCGAGCAAGATGTCCGCAAGATCACATATACAAGAGGAATGCATAACACTCGAAGCGCCCCGACACCCGACCTTTTCTCATCACAACCGCGTCACGATGTGGCGGCCCAATTGCGTGCCCAACCACGAGCTGTCACAGGTCCCGGATTATCTTCTCACACACGCGCAGCAACAGGCGACATTGCTCGCGTCAGCACCCAGACGACTACATCCATCCGTCTCGTCGATGCAAGCGTACTCATTTTTTCGCTCCGCAGCGTGCACAATTGGAGTCGTGACCAGTCGACCTGTGTCGTCATTCCGCTCGAGGCCATCAACACGCTCGACCTGCTCAAGAAGGGCGACGAGCCCATCAACCTTGCAGCCAGAAAAGCAACGCGTTGGCTCGAAGACAAGATTGCTGTCTCCACGCAAGACGGTGACCTCATGCTTACCGAACCTGAGCCTGGCATCTTTGCTCAAAAAGAGCACTTCCGCGCTGCTGGATCTCAGATTGCAAGAGCGCGCCAAGACAGGATCCATCACGACCATCCAGATCCTACACGCGTCGCCGGAGTTGGCGAGATGGAAAACAATCCCGAACCGGCTCAGGTGAAGGATGTTTTCAGTGCATCCGAGGCGCCTCGCTACCTGCGCGAGCTAATTAGTGTATGTCTTTACTGCCATCAAACTGCCGCTTCCACCTCGAGCTTTGCCGTCGCCATCGCCTATCCGCCAGATCACCTGCACGAAAAGATGATCGAAGCACAGCCGGTCACCAGCGACAAGATCAACTATCTCCATCGTACCGATGGTCGCGCGACCGAGGCTTGGCTTGACGCCTACCGTATTCCCTTTGAAGTGGTCGCTACATCCAAGACATGGACGGGCGAGAAGCTTTCGTCTCGCTTCCGGACTGAGGTTGGCGGCGGCGATTACCACAGCGTAGGACCTTCCAACGATCTGCTCGGACCTGGACACGGCTACAAGTCACAGCCGAGGAGAAAAGGCTCGCCGACACCATCTGTCTCTTCGTCCACAAGCTCGTTCAAATCCGAGTTGAGCGGCTTGTCATTGATCAGCTCTCACCGCAGCCCACGCCATAGACAAGAATCGCGCTTCGGATCCACGTCAGCGGCACACAAGAGGTCGTCGGTCAGATGCATGTCCACCACGTCGATCAACCCAGCTGCAGAAGCCAGCACGGCCTCGTCTGGGTGCGAAGATGCCGAAGCGCGTCAAGACTCGGACAACGAAGGCCCGATCATCGCACGTCCTTCTTCCGCGGCCTCTTCGCACGCGTCGTTTGTCTCGTCACTCACCGCTTCGACGCAGGACGACGCGGGCAGCCAGACTTCGGCCTCGTACTCATCGCACGGCGGTACACGCATCGTTCGTCATGGCGCGTCGCCTTCACCTACGCCGACGTCGTCTACGACGGATCTAGCGAGTACGTGTAGCGAAGGTTCCGCGTTCGCTTCACCCAGGTTGACCAGTCGGACGCTGCACAAGACAAAGTCTGGAGCGGAAAAGATGGAGGAGTATCTACGCAGCTTGGACGCAGGCGCGAGCGGCGGAGCACCGGATAAACGCACCGCAACAGCTACACCGACGCCGGGCGCTCATAGACATGGCTGATTGTATACCCCTTTTTGCTTCATGCTTCATTGCGGCTGCCATGCTGCGTTTGGATCGGCAATGAAGAAATGTGTGATGGTCAGCGGCGTTTTCTGTTTGTTATTTTTTCCGCTTCTGACCGAGATGCTTTGCTGAGCGTGGGTGTGTATGTCTGTCGATGGTGTGCCGGATCGAATGGTGAGATAGAGCTGGCATTCTGGGTCATGATAAGGCAGGTGGATTGCGTGACAAGGGATGCAGGGGTGTGTTTGTACAAGAGGCAGGGTTGAGCTGAAGCTGAGGATGGGTGGTACATTTCGCAGTTCTACAACTGTCTAGCAGTCCTCTCGAGCTTCAATCTTTTACTGCGCAGTCTCAGTGCCAGGGTATCTCTCAAGTTTCTACCCCATTCGCCGAGTTTTTCCGAGCTGGTCTTGGCGAGGTAGATGTCCAAGCCGCCCATTTTGTCCATGGATCTGAGTGCGCTCGTCGACACTTTGGCGCGCACGAAGCGGTCGAGCGTGTTGGACCACAGTTTTTTGCTCTGGATGTTGGGTGACCAGGTTCGTGCGGTTTTCTGCCGCGATTTCGGCACGTTGTGGCCGGACTGGATCATCTTGCCGTCGTAAAGTCCGCGTTGCGAGCGTTTGAAGATGGTGCCAGTCGCAAGCGCGCCCAGTGCGGAATTGCGCGATTTGGGTGACGAGAATGCCGACGTGCGCGTAGAGGCGCCGGAGCCAGAACCTTTGGCTCCACGATATGTCGTTCGTGAGCCGAGACGGATGGCTGTGAAGAACATGGTCACAACGTGCACGGTGCGCTAAGATGTCGTGGATTCGTGGATCTGCTACGCTTGTCGTCGTTTTCTCGGCCTGATGGCTTTTCGTGCTAGGTCTATCCAGATTGTAGCCTTGGTGCAGAATGTAGCTTGGGTACACGCCACTTTGACAGCTGTGGTAATCAGGGATGCGTCCGAGTAGGCACGTCTTGGTGGTGTATCGTTGGTGTGAAAACGATGATGGTTGTTGCTACACCCCGTCGAATACCGCTCGGCAAGATTCATGATTCGTGATTGATACAGCAAACGCACGCGGGCGAGAAAAGCAACCGGCAGCAGAGCGCAAAGCGCGGAGCGCGAGCAATTTCTTCAGCTGTGTACCACCCAAAATCCAGATTTGTAAGCATTTCATCATACTCCATCTGGAAAGCTTCGGGATTCGGATGCGAAATTTCCAAAGCCACGCTAAGCGTGATAAAATTTCCCTGTGACGGAAGAGCCTTTTCGAGAAGATGAACTTGCGGGCTCGTCTATCTTGCCCATCACCATTCGATTCTCTACCTTTGCCGTGATCGGCTTCTGTCGTACTGGATACTCAAGACAAGAGTCGCAGTGCTGTGCGCTTACTATCTGACTGCATCTGTCGCACTTGCCAACGAAAGAAAGCAACACGAGTCACAGACATTTCGGTTCAAACAGCGCCTTGAAAGCGCGCATTTGTTCTTGTCGCGCCACAGCTCTTCGACCACGCATCGATTTCGGCCAGGATGCTTCGGCGACAAACGCGCGAACGTCGCGAGTACATCTATAAAAAGGCACTCGAGTCCAAAGAGAAGCAGATCTACGAACGCAAGCAGCAGATCCGCGAAGCACTTGCATCGGGGAAACCGCTTCCACCGTCGCTGTCGTCTGCGGAAGCGACGGAGCTGGGTCGAGATTTGAACCTGGATGCGGCGCAGGATGTACCGTCAAGCTCGATCGACGACGAGTATTCTCGGGGTGGAACGTACGATCCGCGTGTTCTGGTGACCACTTCGCGCGATCCAAGTTCGAAGCTGACGCAGTTCGCTAAAGAGGTGCGATTGCTATTCCCCAACTCTACACGCTTGAATCGAGGTGGCTACACGGTCTCGGACTTAGTAGCTGCTGCACGAAGCAATGGCATCACAGATATGGTCGTGCTTCACGAACATAGAGGTGTACCGGACGCTATGGTGGTATCGCACTTGCCTCATGGTCCAACGCTCCTGTTCACGCTCCACAACGTCGTCCTACGCCACGAAGTGTCCGCACAATCTTCTACCGTGTCCGAACAATATCCGCACCTGATCTTTGAAAACCTGTCCTCGAAACTCGGCTTGCGCGTCCAGACCGCTCTGAAACATCTGTTTCCCGTCCCGAAACCCGACAGCTCGCGCGTCATGAGCTGGATCAACAACAACGACTTTATCAGCTTCCGCCATCACGTCTTCCTGAAAACCAGTCACCGTGACGTCCAACTCGCCGAAGTCGGCCCCAGATTCGAAGCTAGAGTCTACCAAATCAACCAAGGCACCTTGGACCAACCAGATGCCGATATAGAGTGGGTCTTGAGACCCTACATGAATTCAGCCAAGAAAAAACCCCAGTTGTAATCACGAATCCCCTTTTCTTATCCGCAATTTCCCTCATGTACTTGTATCCACCCTTGACCTACTCCGATCCATACATACCACAAGCGCACAAATCACGCCGTATCCACCACACACATCGTTACCCTCCACTGTCAGACACTTCAAATATTTGGGAGAGTGTAAGCTTGAGATTGAAAGAAAACTCGGCTATCGAGAGACGAGATATGGACAATCGTGAAATGATCTTGAGGAAACACGGATCTAGGAGCCAAAAACATGCCAAGCGCAATCCAACGCAACAGAGACGACCTACTCGATACTAGGCATCGACCAACTTTGCGTCTTGGTTCGGGTTGCCGTTCTGCTGAGAGTTGTCCTTGGTATCCTTATTGCCGTCTTGCTTAGCATCCTGCTTCTTGGCCCTCCTAGAGTAGTACTCCTTGATAATCTTAGGGCTGATCCTATTCAGTTGTTCCTTGGGGAAGATCCTCAAGAGATCCCAACCAATGTCCAACGACTCAAAGATGTGCCTGTTCTCGTATGCGCCCTGCTTGATAAACTTGCCCTCAAAGTTCTCCATGAACTCGATCGCCAGCTTGTCCTCTGCGCTCAACGCCTCTTCACCGACAACCGCCTTCATTGCAGCCGCATCCCTGCCGGTGGCGTACGCCGCGTACATCTGGTTCGAGACATCCGAGTGATCGGCACGCGTGTGCTTGGCTCCGATGGCCGACTTCATCAAACGCGACAGCGAAGGCAGCACGTTGATCGGAGGGTAAATTTGCCGGTTGTGAAGCTGTCGGTCCACGTAAATCTGGCCTTCGGTGATGTAGCCGGTCAAATCAGGGATGGGGTGCGTCATGTCTTCGTTAGGCATGGTCAAGATCGGGATCTGGGTGATCGATCCGTTTCGTCCAGCCACACGACCCGCACGCTCATAGATGGTCGACAAATCCGTGTACATGTAACCCGGGTAACCTCGTCGACCTGGCACTTCTTCACGCGCGGCTGAAACCTCACGCAGCGCATCGGCGTACGACGTCATGTCGGTCAACACAACGAGCACGTGCTTTTCGAGCTGGTAGGCGTAGTACTCGGCCGTGGTGAGCGCCAGACGAGGCGTAATGATACGCTCGATCGTGGGATCGTTGGCCAAGTTGAGGAAGAGCGTGACACGGTCCAGCGATCCATTCTCTTCGAAGTCTTGCTTGAAGAAGCGCGCGGTCTCCATGTTGACACCCATAGCACCAAACACGATTGAGAAGTTGTCCTCGTGGTCGTCGTGCACACCTTTGCCGGCACCGGGACGCTTGACGAGACCGGCCTGTCGGCAGATCTGCGCGGCGATTTCGTTATGCGGCAAACCGGCAGCGGAGAAGATGGGAATCTTTTGACCACGTGCGATCGAGTTCATCGTGTCGATGGTCGAGATACCCGTCTGGATCATCTCTTCGGGGTAGACACGAGAGAAGGGATTGATAGGTGAACCGTTGATGTCGAGGTAGTCTTCAGCAAAGACACGCGGACCCTTGTCGATGGGCGCACCGGAACCGTTAAAGATGCGACCCTGCATGTCTTCAGAGACGGGCAACTTCATCGAAGAGCCGGTGAACTCGATGTGGGTGTCGCGCACGTCGATACCCGAAGTGCCCTCGAACACCTGGACGATAGCCTTGTTGCCCGAGACTTCGAGCACCTGGCCGCCACGACGCGAGCCGTCGGGCAAAGTGAGCGAGACAATCTCGTTGTACGAAGGAAACTTGACATTTTCCAGAACGACGAGCGGACCGTTAATGGCGGAAACAGTGCGGTAGTCCAGACGAGGATCGACGCTGTAGTTCTTGACGGCAGCTTGAGCATTGATCTCAAAGAGCTCCTTGTCGCTCATGCGAGGATCCGACATGGTGATAGCGGCGGCAAAGGTGGAGCTCCAAGATAAGGCGCAACTATGGTGAATGCTAGCACTGGAGCTGTGTCGAATGCAGCTGAGTCAATGCACACCGCACAGTTGCCAAAAAGAGGTGGTATAGGTCAAGGCTGAAAGGAGGTATGAACAGGAGGAAGGATGTGAGTAGTTCCAAGTGGAGATTACTGATACCGAAACAGAAACAGCAGCGGTAGCTGAGCTAGCGAAGTGAGCTTGCTTGGCACAGACACGCACACGCCTTCTCTTTCTCTCACTCGTGACTCTCTCTCTCTTTCTCTCTCCTCTTTCTCTCGTCACAATTTTGGCTTTGCTGATCTGAGCCCTCGAATTTGCTTCTGCTTTGGCACACAGCGGCTGATTTGGCACTGTGAAGTGAACGCAATCGTGAATCACGAATCTTGAATTTCGCTCGATTTTCCTATTCGTGATGGACGATTCGTGATTTGGCCCATGCGCTCGCTGCCTGTCAACCTAAACGAATCGGTGAATCAAGCAAGAATCAATCGTGAATCACAAACCATCGCCAATTTGAGCATTCGTGATTTCAACAGGGGCGATTGCACATTCACTTTCCAACTAATACGGCCGATAGCAGATCATACCGCTACTGTCGCACTCGTGCCACTCTTTCACTCAAGACTGGCAACCTTGCTCGCAACGATCGCCTCACTCACGCACACCTTGCCATCGAGTCTGAACGAGGAATCGATGCATTGCGTTCCGGTAGACAAGAGTGTTGCAGTTGATGAGCGTTGTGCGGGGTGCGCTTGTCTGTTTGTTGCAGTAATTACCACCCGCCACCACTCTTCTCAACAGGAATGGTGCGGCTAGCATCGCGTCTCTGGCTCTGCTCCTTGGCCGCAGGTCCAACAGGGTCGTGCGAGGGAGGCTGCAAGCCTTGTGAGTCCATCTCGCTCAAGATGTGAGTAAAGGCATTTTCCAAACGCGCATCTTTCAGCGCCGCAAAGACGTCCAAAAAGTCTTCAAAGTGGAGTGCACCAGTCTTGGTGAAATCCACCTCATTGACGATACCGCGCAGCGTCGAGTCGTCGACGTCCGAGTATCCGATGCGCTGCAGCACCTGTTTGAGATCCTTTGAGTCGAGCTTGCCGTCGCGGTTGACGTCGAGCAGCTTGAATTTGGCACGCAGCTCGTCCATCTCTTCCGAATTGAAAGAAGCGCAGCCGCTGATGGCCAAAGCATCCTTGTCATCTAGCGAGGCGGCGCCGAGCGAAGATACCTTGAACGCCTGTTGCTGGCTCTGACGCTGCTTGCGCATCTGGTCCAGTGACGTCTCCTTGAGTTGTTGCACACGAGCCGGCTGAAGACCCATGCTGGCCATGAACTCGACTCCCTCGGCCCACTCGTGCTTCTTTCGCTGTTCGTCCCAGCCCAGCTCCTCGGCCATCACGTCAATCACGCGCGGCAGCGCATCCACGGTTGCCTCGGCGTTGAGGAAGGACAAACGCGTTCGACGAGCGATAAAGTCCTGCGCCGTAGCAGCATACTCGCTGCGACATGCGTATCGGATCTCAGCCTCAATGTAAGGGTAGAGTTGGTCAATACGCTTGCCGTGCACCGGCCATCTCTGGCCGGTAGGCTCGGCAATCGAACACACGCTCCAGGCACGGTCACCGTACGTGTTGGACAAGTGACGCGCAACGTCGGTCTCGAGACCGAAGCGCTGCAAAAGCTTGACGTACATGGTCTTTGTCCAGCCGTGGCTTCCGAGCAAGCGCGTGTTCTTGGTCACACAGCCACGCTGAGGCTTGAGCTTGAAATCTGCGATAGCGCGGTCCACGGTCTGTTCGGCCATCTCGCGGTACGTGGTCCACTTGCCACCGGCGATGGTCAGCAAGCCCGACTCGGAGACGTTGATCATGTGGTTTCGAACAAGCGACTGCGTATCGGTAGCAGCAGGATCCTTGACCAAGGGTCGCAGACCCGACCAGGCGCTAAGCACGTCGCCTCGTCGCACCTTGATATCGGGGCTGAGGTAGTTGCGCACTTCGTCCAGAATCCACTGGATCTCTTCCTCCTTGGGGCGAGGATGCGCCTCCACTGGAGCAGCGGTATCGGTGGTACCGGCGATGGTGTTTCCCTGCCATGGCAGGAAAAAGATGACTCGGCCATCCGAGGTCTGTGGGTCGATCAGACCCATGTCGCGTGGCGAAAAGTAGCCGGGAAGCGTGATGTGGACTCCGGAAGAAGCAGCAACAATTTCTTGAGAGGTGGGTGCGTCGAGCTTACGCAGCGTGTCGGAAAAGGGACCTGTGGCGTTGATGAGACACTTGCACTTGACGTCCCATTCGTCACCAGTGAGCACATCGCGGACACGAGCACCGCAGATCTGGTCGGGCTTGCCAGCAGCAGGCTTCTTGTGGATAGCCACCACCTCGGTGTGGTTGGCGACAACGGCACCGTGATGCACGGCGGTCATGGCGAGAGCAACGTTCATGCGAGTGTCGTTGTGCTGACCATCGTAGTAGACGACGGCACCGGCGAGACCGGCCGACTTGAGCATGGGGAACGCCTCGAGCGCTTTGCCCTTGCCGAGCACGTAGGAGCTTTCCATGTTTTCAGAGCCGGCAAGAATGTCGTACATCTTGGTACCAGCCCAGTAGTAGGGGATTTGCCAGTACTTGTAGACGGGAAGCATGATGGGAAGGTGGTCAGAGAGGTACGGAGCGATCTTGAGGAACGTCTTGCGCTCGTGCAGCGCTTCTCGCACCATCTTGTACTGTTCGTAGTCGAGCTCAAAGACGGCTTTCTGGAGGTAACGAACACCGCCGTGGACAAGTTTGGTCGACTTGGAGGAAGTACCGGCACCAAAGTCGTCACGTTCGACCATGGCTACGCTGAGACCACGAGTGGCGGCATCGACAGCGACACCGGCGCCTGTGGCACCACCACCGACAACGAGAATGTCGAAGCCCTCGCCGTCTTCATCGCCGCTGCGAGAGGCGGCGGTACCGCCCAATTGCTCCGAGGCAGCCGGGCTAGGGCTGCTAGAAGTGGCATCTTTGGCAAGAGGTAACAAGCTCGAGTTGTCTGACCTGCCTTTCGAAGCGATGGGTCGGAGACTTTTTGCTGAAGACTGCTTGAGAGCCTCGAGCATCTGAGCGCGCGTAGGTGGCGACCACAGAGGATGCGGACGAGTATCGCCGGGCACGGTATCGGGAGCCTCGGCGTACAGGCTCGGCTTGGTGAGGGAGTAGGTAGCGACAGCACCACCGGCGAGTGCAACAGCTACAAGCACGGAACGATTCGTTAGGGTTCGTCGTTGACCGGCCGACGACGATGTAGAGGATGTCGAGGCGAGTCGCACGCCAGCGCGAGGCGCCGCGCTCAAAGTCCTGCGGAACATGCTATTGGAGCTGTCAAACGACGACGAGAATGCCAAAAGGATAAGACAGCAAAATCAAAGAGCTGAGGATCAGACACCGGATTTGGTGAGCGCTAGTTGGTCTAGAGATAGGTGTTTGCTCTGTTGCGTTGTCGGACCCGGTGTGCGAGCGGAAGAAATCCGAGTGGGTGGAGGAGCTGCGGGATGGTAGAAGCAGAGAAAGATATAGAGAAGGCTGAAGTTGAATGACCAGCAAGAAGCAGATAGAGTGACAGAGGGATGGCTTCCAAAGCATCGGAACGAAACTGAGATGACAAGATCGGCTTTTGCGCCTAAACTCGGACCGTATGACGGCACAGCACGTCCATCACCAAGGGCAGCAAATAATTACAAGTTAACGTAAGTCAACTCAACGTAAGAAAGAAAGAGTAATCACGAATACAAACGAGAAAACAAAAAAAGGGTGCGAACGTGAACGGGTTTTCGGCCTGTGACGACAAGTCGGATTAAGTTAACTTAACTAGTGATTGGATTAGTCAACTCGTGACTGTTGCCAAGCAACTCTCTTGACTGACGACTCGTGCCATGAAACTTGAACGGGCCGTCAACGTGATATGCGATAGTTTCGAGTCACGAGTAGCATGGCTTGAGCGGGTTGATAAGTCATTCGTGATTGAGTGTATGAATTGTGAGGCACATTCTTTATCCTGTCGATGTTTGGTTATTCTTCCGCCTTTTCCCTGAGAAACAAAGTCAAAGTCATCAATGAAAGCCAATCCAATCCGAACATCAGCCACGGAAGCACCCCGAGACAAGGAGGCTGCTTGTGCTTTTGCAGCTGTAAATGCACCGGGTGGTAATTGTGAATCCTTGTAAATCGTGAATAGCCACGATCGGCCAAGAGTTGTAAGTCCATAGTCAGCAGAAAAGCACGGACTGTCTAGCACAAGGAACATTACTGTATGGTCACAACAGCCTCGTACCCAACGAATCGTGAATCCATGCATGCATGCATGCATCCTCTGCATCGTTGCGCCGCCTTTGCCATCTAAAGCCTCGATGCCGAAGAAAAGTTCAGCCGTTCGTCAGAGAAACATTTCTCTTCGAGACGGCTTTCCTCTAGCCAACCCAAGCGAGCCAAATTCCACTCTTTGAGTCGTGAGTCGTGAGTATGGATGGATGGATGATCAGGCACCACAGCCAATCGTAATCGTGAATGGGAGAAATTCTCCGATGACACCTGCCAAACGTGACTGGCTCGCTTGACACCGAATTTTCCTTGCACAGGATGTTTCGTGATTCACGATTCACCTATCACGATTGGCGGCGTTGCGTTACGTTGCGCTGCTTGTCGTTGACTCGGTTGCTGGATCAACAGCTGAACCACCCGTCGGCACAGACCGCTGTTCGGCGGTGCTCGCCGTGTGAATTCACGACATGTTGCGCCTCTTTCGCACCCTGCCTTGTTCTTTATACAGGTTCAAGCAACTCACGACAAAGTTAGTTACGAGTCGTGAGTGACTGCAGTTCGTGATTGAAGCGTGAATCACGAATAATCGTGAATGCCGCGAAATGGCCAAAATGCGAGTCTATACAGCTCGCCGTGCGTGGTGCGTGGTGCGTCCAGAGTCGGCATGTTAGATCTACACTCTGCCACGAGTCACGAGTCGTGAGTGACAGCACGAGTCACGAGTGTGTGTGTTTTACTCGTGACTTTCCTTTCTTGAACCGAGCCTGCGTACCTTGGCCCCCCTCCCCCACAAATAGGGGTCACTTGCTTGCCAAGAGAGCATCCGAGACCAACACCCTCGCTCGCTCTTGCAGCACAGATGCGGAGCTGCTTGCTTGCTTGCTTGCAGAAGCGGCAGAAATCCCTCTACTTGCCCACGAGTGAAGAGGCAAACAATCATGAATGGCTGACTCCGAGTACAGGAGACGCTCGAAAAGCACATGTACGTTAGCATTTGTGATTGTTACCACTTTGGTTTTTGCCCATCTCATTCCCTGCCCTCGTTTCTGCTTCTTGCTCCTCGACATTACAGCCGCTTTCGAACGC
Organism: Mycosarcoma maydis; assembly: GCF_000328475.2. Lineage (NCBI taxonomy): Eukaryota > Fungi > Basidiomycota > Ustilaginomycetes > Ustilaginales > Mycosarcoma > Mycosarcoma maydis. The sequence goes on from NC_026480.1 coordinate 555,579, forward strand.
ATCTTGTGGGCCGTTTCTACATAATCTTGGTCTCGGCGCGCATAAACCCACCATAGACGCAATCATGGGATCCATCTTTTCATGCCTTGCATCCACCTGCATCTATCTCGGCGAGTTTCTCGAGAACGTCTTCCTGGCTCTTGGAGAGATTGGCGCAGTGCTCGTACGAGCCATCATCGGAATTGTGGTCAGTCTGTGCGATTTGCTGGCAGCCATCAGCTGCTGCTACCGAGTACCCTGGTCTGAACGTCCAGATCGGTCGTTCTATGCCTACACCACCAACGCAGCGGCCGTCAACACCAACGGTAACAGTACACTTGCTACTGTTGGCGGCAAACAAGTGCTATCCAGTGTCTTTACCAAGCAGGGCAGGGAGCAAAGAAAGCAGATGAATGCCGCTAGGAAAAAAGCCGCAGCTCTCAAGGCCGAGGAGGTAGCTACCGCTCAGAGCGTCAACGAGCAGGCTACCAAGGCGGAACAGGAAAAGTCTGGCGCTATCGTCAGGGTATAGATCATCCCAGTACAAGGAATGGTGCTGTTGAGAACGTCTCAAGGCCAGCATAGCTTCGTCCAGGACCCCGATCTGCCACTCTGTTGTTGACGTCAACCCTCACGACTTGTCACGACTACGTTTCACGAATGATACCCCAACGATGCTGTCACCGTGTTCTTGTTCTAGTCATGAGTGCGTAGACAGGATCAAACATTCTAGAATGAGAAAATGAGAAAACAGAGCCAGTTGGCCTGCGTCGTATTGCGCAGAAGCCAAACAGGCCATGCTCAGCTGAAGCTTCTTTGATCGGCGATTCAGACAGCTGTGCGTACTTCGATCGGGCCGTGAATCCATCGGCACACGTTGGCAACTCGTAACTGATGCCTTCCGAACCCACACGCACTGAGCTGAGCAATGCACGTGATGGTCAAAGTGATGCTAGCACATAGCCCCTGATCAACGATCCAGGATGAGGATGACATCAAGTGAAGCAAAGCGTCGAGATTCATACTCAATGTGATTGTGTATGTACACAATCTGCATCACGAATCGTGAATCTACAGCGAGCGACTCACGACTTGCACGAATCACGATGCAGAAATAGTCACGAGTATTAACATGCAGAAGCTGCCGAATCACGAATCGTGAATCATGAATC
>NC_026480.1:556829-586793 GCF_000328475.2 Mycosarcoma maydis
TGAATCGTGAATCGTGAATCGTGAATCGTGAATCGTGAATCGTGATCCACGAGGCTGCAAACGGTCCACAGTACATTCGTGATTCGTGATTCGTGATTATCGCATCTCGTCGGTATCACCATCACCACACTCGTGACTGTCTTGAGCGCTGCCATTCGTGATTGATGGTCGTCGCAGTGTATGCGCCACTCGATAGTCTTATCACTTGCATCTTTGCGCGGCTCGATCTTTCCGCACGTGCTCCACTGCTAAGCGAGCCGATTCTAGAGTCAACATGTCTGTACCGTCTGCGCCCGAATACTACCTCAATCCCAACCTTCATATCAACACCATCGATCCGCCAGTACAGATTGGCGCCAAATGGGCACGCGCGTATCCTTCGAGTGCGTCGCCATTAGCAGCAGCGGACGTGTTGCCACACTTTGGCTTGCTCAACCTTGCACAGGGCGTGCCAGACCTCCCGCCTACACCTGAATTTCTCCAACGCATTCAGTTCGAAGCTCTTCCAGAGAACGTGCCTTTGCCAGCACGTCATACACATGGCTACGGGCCCGTATTTGGCGATCCGAGTCTACGACAAGCTGTCGCAAGGGATATCAATCGAGTCTACCGAACACCTGGCAAAGGAAACCGGAACGAGGTCACACAAGACGATGTTGCGATCACCGCCGGCTGCAACCTTGCCTTCGCCACAATTGCGACCTCGCTCTGTGCTCCGGGAGATGCGCTCGTTGTTTGCGATCCGTGGTACTTTAACCATCAGATGACCTTGACAGCCTTCGGAATTCAGATCGCTGCAGTACACACAAAGCCACCAAACTACTTTCCTGATCTCGTAAAGATCCGTGCGTTGTTGACAATCGATAACCGCGCTTTCAAAACGGTCATCAAGGGTGTTGTATTGGTGACACCGAACAATCCGACAGGCGCAATCTATCCTCCAGATCTGATTCGCGACATTGCTGTAGTGTGCAGAGATTTCAAAGTGCCGCTCATTCTCGATGAAACGTAAGTAGGCCAATTACGTCTGGGAGCAAGCACAGAGTGTAGCAGCCCAGTGTGCTCCATGGCGCGCTACAGTACTGAACATCACTGACGTCAAAGTTCGAGTTCGAAATCGGAATCGGAATCTTGCATCATGTTTGTCTCATCTTGATTCTACGCAGCTACCGCGACTTCGTATTGACAGGCAACGACCTCGACGATGAGGCCCAGACCTCTGGCTCAGATTCAACTTCTTCTCTTCCGTACAACTTTGCGCGTCCGCACAACCTGTTCGAGGAAGACCCTCGCCATCCGCTCATACCAAATAGCTATGCTAATTGGGACTGGCGTCACGGCCTCATCCAGCTGTTCAGCTTTTCAAAAAGCTACGCCATCCCAGGACATCGTCTAGGCGGCTTTGTAGCACACCCAGCGCTGCTCGAGCAGAGAATCAAAGACGATTCAGGCGCCGACAAGGTGATCTTTGGTCCTGCAGCTAAAGCGCTCGACAATTTCCAAGTGGCTCCGCCGCGCACCGACACTCAAAGAGCAGTTGCGTGGGCGATCGAGGATCCGCAGCAACTCAGATGGCGCAGCCACGTCGCAACCGAGCTTCGCAATCGTAGGCGCGCCTTGGTTCACGGTCTCTCGAAGCCTGTCGCCCCGTTCCTCAACCAAGACGCCAGCTCACTGGCCAATTCCACCGCGGACACTAGCTTGGCCAAGTCGCCCAAAGACTGGGGCTGGCACGTGGAGTCGACGGGCGCCTACTACGCCTTCTTGCGCCACCCTTTCACTTCGATTCCGTCGGACAAAGTGGCGCAAGCGCTTGCAGAGCTCGTCGGCGTCGTAACACTGCCCGGCTCTTTCTTCATGCCCGTTGGTGCGGATGCGACTTCGCCAGATTCCCCTGGCTCGCGTCTGCGTGTCTCGGTTGCCAATGTAACCACCGAAAGCTTGGCCAAGTTGCCAGAAAGATTGGCCATCTTGAGCGAGTTATGGCACAAAAAGGGCGCTGGATGGGGTGTCACTTTCAAGTGATGAAATTCGTTGCCAACGTTAGATGGAAACGATCCGAGCTTCGATTGCGAACGTAGAGTCAGTACTTTCCTTTTGCAAAGTCATCTCGATATTGTGATTGCTTGGCACAGGTGTGTAGTGATGCTTTGAGTGTGTACTATACGGTGGATCGTCTGTTGAGGCTGTATCGCTAATTTAGGTGGATGCTTGGTTTGACGCCCAGATCGAGCTTTGTACGTTGTAGGTTGGCCGTTGTCTGGTAGGAGACAAGCTGTGTGCTCATGCAGTGCGTTGCCAGTGCGAATCGCGTGGATGCAATCCACGTTTTACTGTAAGTTAGTAGGTGGGTTGTGCACAGATCTCGCAGAACAGCATTGTCTCACTAACAGGGTGGCTTCATTTGGGCGGTAGCCAAGAACGGACGAACGAGCGGAACGTGCATGTATCAGTTGTTGAGCCATCGGCATTTCATCTTGATGCGGCGCTGCTGGCTTGGACAGCGTGCAAAGAAAATGGATGGCAGATCGGATGCTCACTGACGAGCGCGGAAGCGTAGACGAAGAAAAGAAGACGGAGACCAAGACCAAGACTTAGGTCGAGAGGCTGAAGCATGAGCTTGTACATGCACTAGCAACATGGTTCGCAAAGCAAGCTGATCGACGGAACACTCACGACTGGTCCAGAAGCCGACTTGCGCGTGGGACTATGATCAGCGATCGCGCGAGAATGTCAAGAAATGAAGTCGCGCTCTTCATCCATGGCGCCTGTCATTCTCGTACCAACATCGGTATCCAACATGCTTACTATGCAGTTCGACCCACCAACCAGAAGTACATCCCCCTGTGACTTGTGTCGTTGGTTCGAGTGTCACTTGCTGATTCTGTGGAGCTCTTATAGACGCCGTTGTTACCTACCACTCGCTCGGTTCACCATTGAGCTGTTTCGCGACCATCGCGTGTACATTTGCAAGTCTGTCACTATGACATTGGTTATCGATACGAGTCGTCAAACTTCTCGCTTTTCTCGTACTGCCGTGGATCGCAACGACGGGCAAACGCCAAGTACTTCCAGCGCCACCCCTACCACTTCCTGGTCAACGAGCACCTGCAATACTACCCCTTCAACTGGTCTGACGACCGTCTTCAATCAAGACCGCTTCCTTTGTACGCACCCATCAGCTGCTTCAGGTGCAAGCTCGAGCACAAGCCCGCATTGCCTCATTTCCACGATCGACGAGTACCTTGCCGACCTGCGCTTCGACTTTCCCACTGCCAAAGCCTCAGCGAGACCTTTGCGACATCGCGCTTCTCTGACACTCGAAGTAGACGCAACAAGACGCTTTTCAGTGGAACACGCACTTGCTTCGTCTCCAGATGCTATGTGGGGCTCCCATATGGCCACTCCGCCACCTTTAGCCTGTGGCAAGACTCGGACGCCGGATTTGCCGGTTCTCGAACACGTCGATCACTCTGAAAGCGTAATTGCGTCTCCAGACTTCTATCGCTGTTTCAAAAGTCATGGTCGAGGCATGGTCATAGAGGATGCTGCAGCATTTCCGTACAGCCCATGTCGCGAGAGTGTGTTCGTAGATACAAGGCGTGCCAGTAGCAGCAGTGGTTTTGCGAGGTCTGACCAAGATGCCTGCAGACGTCGCACTAGTATGCTAGAGGTCAGCGTCGATCGAGAATCGGTAGAGAAGGATGTGGAGCGTAATGACGGTCGCGAACCATTGACAAGTTCACCGACAAAAGCAAGTCTACCAAGCATTCGATTTCAAGCAGCAGCCGAGACGGGGTACGTAGTTTCCTACGATAGTGGCGCCGTGGACGGATCGGCATCAACGTCTTTGTCGGAAAGCGCTGGATCGTCTGTCACGTACTTCGGACATGAAGAGAAGCGCGTCACTGCTGACGACACGACGATGTTTCATCGCTCCGAAGTCTCGAGTGCATCGACCGACATCATAGCCTCAGAGACAGCTTCCGCATCGCCACCTACCAGCACAGCGTCGATCCAAGCACAGGGTCCATCACCTCGACCGGCGAGTCTCGAATCGGTAACCTCACCCGCATCACTACCCATCCACAAACCATCACGTTGCCACCAGCCGCCGCTCCTAGTACCGCCGATTCGAGCCGAGCGACCCGGCCTATCACGTTCGGCTTCGGCAGGAAATCTGTCGCCAACGTCACGGAATCCGGTCTCTACAAAGTTTGCAGCTGCTCCGATATCACCACGCGCGACGAGGCCCCATCTGATTCCGGTGAAAAGGGATCCGAAAACCGGCGCTTTTACAGCGGTGCTAGATGCAAAGTTGACGCGAACGTTGACCACCTCGCCGCCGCCTACTAGGCCAAAGACAGCGGAAACATCACCAACGAGCACCGAGATCGTCAAGGGCGTACGAAAGATGAACAAGCTCAAGAAGCTGTTGGGAGACGAAGTGGGTTCGCACATCTCGAACAACAGCGTTGGCACGGGACCCAGCATGACATGTCCACCAAGAGTGTTGGCACTGGATCTGCGATCCGACTCAGGAGGTGTCAAGAATACAATGAAGCCGCTTCCGGATCTTCCGCCTCGACGCGTGCTGCAGCGAAGCAATACGATGAACGTTTTCAGCCAGCCCTCGAGCAGCATATTTGCCCTGGGGTCGCTCAAGTCACGCGACAAACATGGCTGGCTGACGGCCACGGACAGCAAAAGAGACAGACCATCGACAGGGACAGATGCAGCACGACGCGCACCTCGAATGACAAGGACAATGCCAAATGATCGACCGAGTACGTCGGCTTCGATGCAGACGAGAGCGTATGCGACTGACGCGGACTTCTTGGAGAGGTGAAAGAGAGTGCAGCACAGCATGCAAAGATGTGTACAGACTAGGCTTGGTATCAAGATAATGTACAGATGCGAAAGCTAGAGAGGTGTGTGTGATGCTGAAACTGAAATCAAGGTATGCTGTGGGTGGTTGGGGTATCGGCAAACGGATGTTGTTCGTTGTTGATTGTCGGCGGAGCTGATGGCGAGCTTGGTGGAAACGGTGGTTGGACGAGATCTGTTGGAGGTGGCGAATCTATCCCTGGCGCTATTGGTCTCTGCATACTCTTTGGAACGGGCAGGACGAGCCTGAAAGAATCCTTTCCGTTCAGATAGAACCGATGCAACCGTTTCTCCCTCACGAATCCCAATGATTCATACAGCCCCAACGCTGCCGTGTTATCCGCTTCGGTCTCGAGCACCACTTCTTGCGCTCCTTTCTCGACCATCTCGTGCAACGCTCGTTTCACGAGCTTCTTTGCGATGCCTTGACCTCGAAAGCAATGCTTGACCGAGATCATGGCGATGTACCCACGCATCAGACGCAACGCGCCTTTGAGGTGTCGGTCGAGCTTGCATACGATCACGCCCACAGCGTCGGTGGAGGAAGGGTGAAAAGCGAAAAAGCAGAGTGAGGGCCATTGATTGACAAAGTAGCGATACGTGTAGACGATGTATGGTTCCGAAAGCTCCTTTTCGATGAGAGAGACGAGCGTTGACATTTGATGCTCCCCGGCATAGGGGAGGAGCAAGATGGAGGATGCGCAAGACCGAGCCGCGCGGTAAGGCGTCGCTGAAGTGTCGAATGGAGCGACGGCATCGTCGTCGTCGAGTGTTGGCATCCTGTCCGCTTTTGGCTACGTCGCGGCGGCCATGCGAACAAAGTATACCGATCGAATAGCTGCTTCAAGGTCCATCAAGCAGTGGTGCTAACGATTCGGGTAGCACGAGAACGGTGGAGCAGAGCAGCTATCGCGTGGAACCACAATGTCGCCGCACTTGCACGACTGACTCGACACACCCTATGAGCTCCGGTGTCCTTTGTGCGTCGGGTACATGTTGGCGCTATCAGAGATGGAAGCACGAGCAGGGCAGAGAACCTAGCACGTCAGGTCAGAGGGTGGGGTTGCTTTCAGAAAGGTCAGCAGCTCAGCTCGAAGAAATCGTGAATCGTGAATCACGAATCATCTTGAAATGGCACGTCAAAGACTCGTACGACTTAGCAAACAGTCGTAATTTACATCCGATCTCAGCCTTGGTCTCCCGATTTGGGACTCGTGACTGTTTCAGGAAGAATCGAAACCAATCTGGAATTACAATCACGAATAAAGCAATCAAGCGCGGCGATGGGGCGACGACGTGGCGACGTGGCTCATACCGCACAAGCCAACGCACACAAGCAGCTAGCAGCCACGAAGCGCACTCATGGCTTGCTTGGAGCCAAGGCTTGTCAACAAATTGATCATAGTGCTCCGACATTCCTGCCTCGTGAGCATGATTGGCGAGGGTAGTGAATGGACGCTGCTTTTGGATATCAATGAGCCTTCGTGATTGCGGTCCTTGGGCGGTGCTGCTCAGTGGTGGAATTTGGACCAGTGTAAGGCTGCGAATCGTCCTAATCACGAATCATAAATTGGCTTGGCCAGAGCGTTGAATTATTCACGATTAAAATTTCACGATTGGCTGTCAGCCTCGCTCTGCAAACTAAATCGTGAATAATACACCCGCCAAGCGCAGTGACAGTTGCAGAGTGTCACGATTGAAAAAGGCTACGTGTTGCTTGCGAGTGCTTGCGAGTCGTGAGTGCTTGCTGTGCTTGCTGTGCTTGCTGTGCTTGCTAGGCTTTGCTGCGCTTGCTGTCTGGGATGTGATACTCTCCGCGTTAGAAACAACACTGCAGACAGCTCTATCGCAAAGTCACGATATTCACGATTCACGATTCGTGATTTGATTCCTGATTCACGATTCCAGTCAGACGCCGCCGAGCCGTGCGTGCGCTTTGTGGTTGGCGATTTACGACCTTTCTTCCAGTGCAAGCGACATCCCTACCTCGTTCATCACCATCACTATCATCACCCTCGTTCGCCTTGCCTTGGCTTGCATTCATCCCTTTTCTCCTTGATCACGTCGTGCTTCATTCTGGCACATTGCTCTCATTACACATCCTACTCGGCCAAAGGCAGGCGCATCTTTCAACTTTGATCATTCCCTGGCTCGAATCGCATCCCTGCGCTACACCGAGCTAAGCCGCCGCGTCACCATGAACGTCGATGATGTCGAGGATCGAGATGGCGTTCGCCTCTCGTGGAACGTCTGGCCTTCCTCCAAGATCGAGGCTACTAGGACCGTAGTCCCCATCAGCGCCCTCTACACCCCTCTTAAGGAGCGTGAGGATCTGCCTCCCGTGCTTTACGAACCTGTCACCTGCAAGCCTCCTTGCCGAGCCGTCCTGAATCCTTACTGGTAAGCCTTTGCACTGCTCACTGCCCATCACTAGACTGCATCGCGCTGGAAGCAACCACGCCTTCGTACTCACCCTCTTGTCATATCGTTCTTCTGCCCTTCTTACAGCCAAATCGACGTACGCGGAAAGCTCTGGATCTGTCCCTTCTGTCTCTCGCGAAACGCGTTTCCTCCTCACTACAAGGACATCAGCAGTACCAACCTACCCGCCGAGCTGCTTCCCAAGTACACCACCATCGAGTATACCCTCAGCCGTCCCGCTCAAATTCCACCCATTTTCCTCTACGTCGTCGACACCTGCATGGACGATGATGACCTCAAGGCGTTGCGCGAGGCTCTCGTTGTCAGCTTGAGCCTACTCCCTCCCAACGCTCTCGTCGGTCTCATTACCTATGGTACCATGGCCCAGGTTCACGAGCTCGGCTACGACGCCTGTCCCAAGAGCTACGTCTTTCGTGGAACCAAGGAGTATGCTCCCAAGGCTATCCAGGACATGCTCGGCCTCAACCCGGGCGCTCGTCCCATGGGCGCTGGCGCTCCCGGTGCTCCCGGCGGTCCCTCTCAGGCTCCTCGTCCGCCCAACGCTACCGCGCAGATGGGCGCTTCGCGTTTCCTTTTGCCCGTCTCGCAGTGCGAGTTCCAGCTGACGCAGATCCTCGAACAGCTCCAAAAGGACCCTTGGCCTGTCGCTAACGACAAGCGAAGCCAGCGTTGCACCGGCGTTGCGCTCAGCGTCGCCGTAGGCATGCTTGAGACCACGTTCCCCAACACGGGTGCGCGCGTCATGCTCTTCTGCGGTGGTCCCGCCACCGAAGGTCCTGGCATGGTGGTTTCCACCGAGCTGCGTGAACGCATTCGATCGCACCACGACATTGACAAGGACAACGCAAAGTACTACAAGCGCGCCATCAAGTTCTACGAAGCCATGGCCAAGCGCGCTGCAGGCAATGGACATACGATCGACGTCTTTGCCGGTTGTCTCGACCAGGTGGGTCTGCTCGAGATGAAGGGTCTCGCCAACCTCACCAACGGCCACATGATCCTCGCCGATAGCTTTCAGATGGGTATCTTCAAGCAGAGTTTCCACCGCCTCTTTCAGAAGGACGACCAAGGCCATTTGCAGATGGGCTTCAACGCTACTCTGGACGTGCAGTGCACCAAGGAGCTCAAGGTGTCGGGTCTCATCGGTCACGCCGTCTCCGCCAACAAAAAGTCGGGCTGTGTCGGTGAAACCGAGATCGGTATCGGCCAGACCTCGGCGTGGAAGCTGTGCTCGCTCACGCCTCGCACCTCGGCGGGCATCTACTTTGAGGTGGTGACGCCTGCAGGACAGCCCATGCAGCCAGGTTCACGAGGTCTCATCCAGTTTGTCACGCACTATCAGCACGCTTCGGGCCAGTACCGTCTTCGCGTGACCACGATTGCGCGAAACTTTGCCGAGGGCGGCTCAGGCCAGATCGCCGCCTCGTTTGACCAGGAGGCAGCTGCGGTGCTCATGGCCAGGATCGCCGTGTTCAAGGCTGAGATCGACGATAGTCCGGACGTGCTTCGCTGGCTGGATCGCATGCTGATCCGACTGTGTCAGAAGTTTGCCGACTACCGCAAGGACGATCCGACGTCGTTCCGGTTGGGCGAAAACTTTAGCATCTACCCTCAGTTTATGTTCCACCTTCGTCGATCGCAGTTTTTGCAGGTGTTTAACAACTCGCCAGACGAGACGGCCTTCTACCGACACGTGCTCAACACGGAGGACGTGAACAACTCGCTGATCATGATTCAGCCGACGCTCATGTCGTACGGATTCGAAGGACCGCCGCAACCGGTGTTGCTGGACTCGGTCTCGATTCGACCGGACGTGGTGTTGCTGCTGGACACGTTCTTCCACATTCTCATATTCCACGGAGAGACGGTGGCGCAGTGGAGGAAGGCGGGATATCAGGATCAAGAGGGGTACGAGAACTTTAAAGAGGTCTTGGAGAATCCGAGGGCGGATGCGCAGGATCTGCTGGCGGACCGATTCCCGATTCCGCGATACATTGTTTGCGACCAGAACGGATCGCAGGCGAGGTTCTTGTTGAGCAAACTGAACCCCTCGACGACGCACATGAGCGGAGGCATGTACGGCTCTTCGGGTAACAGTGGCGCTGCTATCTTTACCGATGACGTGTCGCTGCAGGTGTTTATGGAGCATCTCAAGAGGTTGGCCGTCGGTGCTTCGTCCAACTAGAGCAGCGACGACGTACGGCGAGACCTCCTTTTTTTCACCAGTTCGCCGTCAACATGGTGTTGAATCGTTGTTTTGCCCTGCATGCTCGCTGCGTTGCATTCTTACCGCCTCGTGTTGGAAATTTCCACGTTTCTGCTTTCAAGATGTTTTGGTGACATGGGAGAGGGCTGCAAATGGTGTTGAGTGTGTCTCGGAGTATTTGTCTAGATGAACAGGGTCATGAGGCATGTATGGCGAGTGTGGAGGGGTGTGATAGTGGAGTTGGTAGGGGCGGGGCAAGTGAGGGTTGAGGCTAGCGAGAGACTGTTTTGTCGAGCAAGTCTTTTGCCTCGTTGATTTCTGTTTGTAGCAAAAAGAGATAAAAATTGGACATGTGAGTGGGGGGGGAGGGGGATGACCGATTGATACTGTGTGTGCTGGGACTTTGCAGATAACTTACTGGAGGCGAGGTAGGGCGCACCACCGCGATCCGGATGGTTAGCGATCATCATTCTCCTATGCGCCTCTTTGACTTTGGCCTTTGTCAAAGCGGTTTCTCTCAAGCCCAAGATTTGAGCTGCTTCCTTCTTGTCCATCTTGGCATTGAAGCCACCCTTGATCCATTTTCCACTCGCAGGTGTGCCCGCGCCTTTGGAGCCGAGCAAAAGGTTGGCGATGAGACCAGCCGTCACCAACCCAGCGCCAATCATGATGGGTGTGGCAATGCGATTAGGAAACGTATGACCAAGTAGAACGGACGAGCTGGGTCGAAACGGCGAGGAGAGAGATCGTGATGCCGATGCTGTGGAGCGAGATGTTGAAGTTGGGCAGGTGCTCGACCAAGACGACGAGGAGATGCATCGTATCGCGGTAGGGTGGAGGCTGGAGCAAACGGACGTGGAGCTGTTCGTGAGCGTGGCGCTAGACAGCGAGCGATATGTGGTCGTAGCCATCATTCTTGACTGCATGTTGGACCGTTGGCGCGCAAGTAGATGGCGGTGTAGTTCGACGAGGACAACGTAGATGAGCTGGATTGGCAAAGATGTCAGGGTTCGTTCCACCTCGCTGCTCAGCAAACCGATCAATCACGGAGCAACTCGCGAAAATTCACGCTTCCCGATTCGTGCTTCTTTCTCGCACGCTTTCGCACGCAATCACGATTCGTGTCTCGTAAAACTCGTGACTTACGATGTGATTGATGACTTCAGAACGTGGAATCCTGATGTTCTCTTTGTCGGCCTCACATTCATAATTCGTATTGTACGATGATTCGCGAACCACGATCTTCGTGCTTCATGCTGGCGCAAAATAAGCATAAAGGGCGGCGCTACGGCCGAACATGAAACGGGAAACGTCACACGTGAAGCAGCTTTATGCAGTCACTACGTAACGACGCTGCGTTGTTTCATGTTTTAGAGAAGAAACAGACCTTCACGCTTCAAAGGTGAGCATCGCCGTGCACGAACCGGGAATTCGTGATTCGTGATTCGTGATTCGTGATTCGTGATTCACTCGTGACTACTGATTGTGATTCACGATTGTGACTGTGTGACTGTGTGACTGTGTGACTGTGTGACTGTCAGCAACTCGCTCGTCATTTGGCACACTTTGGATGCGGTACAAACTGTGAAATCATCAACGCAATCACAAATCACCCATCTGACACGAATCGCAAAAGGTGAGTGCAACACGCGTGCACATCGGGTGACTGACTCGTGACTGTGCTTTCACAGTTTCGATGCTTCCAAAAGTCTATGAGTCGTGAGTTGCGTCGGTCACGGCTGAGAGCTGTAAACGCTGTGGGCGCTGTAAGCACGAGGGGCGTGCGCGTAGCTAAGGACAAACTCGAAAGAATCACGAATCTCACCGATTGGACCCTGCTTTGCGTGCAAGACGGCGCTTCCGAATCACTCATCCAAGCTTCCCAATTGGCTCGGCTTGGTCCGTCATGTCTGAGCATCGACCAGCTACTCTTGGCAGAGCTCCACCATCTCGACACAAATCCCTCACACTCGGCTACCCTTCGATCGAATCTTGCCTTCGAAGCTTGCCTTTGACGCAGCCAACCTTGCTGCTCTGCGAGCTCGCGCTTCATGCATCTTGACAAACCCAAACAGCTGTCGCCGCCAGCTCTTTTCACTTTGCGACATGCCCAATCTGCCATCCAGCTCGTTCTCCTCGGAGGCTTCCAGCACTGCTTCGTACCGCAGAGGCTCGGAGCAGCTACCGTCTGCCTACTTGGCTTCGCAGGCGGGGTTTCCTCCACGCAGAGCATCCTTCGGCAATGCCCCTCCTACAGGTAGCGCCAACATGATGCTCAGAGCTGCCTCGGCCATGATTGCACAGGCCAGCTCGGGAGCAGAAGGTCTTCACGCCGTCAGCTCGGCCCTTCTCAATCAAGCCAAAGCGCAGGCATCCGCCGTCAGCCACCCGTCTCAGGACGTCAACGCCCATACTGCCAGCGCCACGCACTCCCAGTCCATTCCTATGGCTCGCAACGCCTCAGATTCAGCCAGCTATTCGGCTGCCATCAGCGCTCATATCGCCTCTGCCCTCGAGAACCAGATGACTAGTCCCAGACCACCACACTCCGCCTCGCTCCTCCCGCATACCACCACTCCTAACAGCACAGCCATCGATCCGCTAATTGCTTTGCCAGACTCTGACTCGATCCAACCCGAGGTGCAGATGGGACGCATCGCTGCTCAAGCCGCTGCGCGCGAAGCTCAGACTCAATGGCGAACCCAATTGGCTTTGCGCAGATCGTCTCTACAGCCACACTCGGCGACAGCAGCACAAGCGTCCAACACTGCCCCTCGCCCCTCCACCAGCTCCACTGCAGCGGCTGCCTCTACCTCTTCTGGTGATACAGCCAACGTGCATTCTCAATCTCAACCATCCGCCAACCCAGCATCCCCAAATCAACGCAGCAATACACAGTCCACTCTCGACCCAGACACCGCCGACATGTCTTTCACCGAGTATCTTCGCTTTCTCGGCCTCAGCCACATTCCCCTACCTTCAGAAGGCATCGAGCTATCCTTTGGCCCCGACAACTCTTCCAACTCTCGCTACTGGGATGCCACAAATCCTCACATGGGCTTCAGCCTCTCGGGCGTTCCCAGCATGCCATTAATGCCCAACCCGCCACTACAGATGCTTCCTCCACCTGCCTCGCCTTCCTTCCGCAGAAAGCTGCCTCGCGCCCATTCTTGGTTCCGCCATCGTTCCAGTGCCTCGGCTAGCTCCTTCGAATGTACAGACACGAGCAACGACTTTGAGCCCAACGTCATGTCTCCCTTCCCCTACCCATTTCAGGTGGTCCAAACACCTGGCGGCACTGCCAGAGCTGGTTGGTGGGTGCCTGTTTCCGAAGTGCCCCCAGAGAGGAGAGCCGAGGCAGTCAAGATCGGTGAAGAGCCCGCTTCTTCGGCTGTGTTCGGAGTAGCAAGAGCGACAAAGCTTCAGTCGGTTCCTGAACATGTCTCTGGAGCAGAGCGAGACGGCGGTGACCAAGAAGCTCAGCTCCTTTTCCAACCAAGTTACCGCGACTTTACCCAGGACGAGTATTCGACTCTTGCCACTGCTGCCGCCTATGCTACCGCAGCACTCACCAGCATCGCGTCCACACCAGGTGGCACATCTCAGTCCAGCTCGTGGAGACCGCTCACAGCATCGGAGCAGGAAGCCATCGCCATTCAGCTCAGAGCCTGGGCAGGCCTCGATGGTCCGCATGCCCAAGCCCAAGCTCGAAAGGCGCTTGAGCAGCGCCAGATGCATCTCATCCAACAAGCCATCCGAAAAGATCCGTCGACTCCATACGCTGCCGATCAGCAGCAAGTGGCTTCCCAAGACCACCTGAGCCAGCTACATGGTCCTGCGGGAGCCGCTCGCTTCTTCCCCCCCGATTTTGCAAGCCACTATCGCACCCAGCTCAGAGCCCTTGCCGAAGGCTATTACACCCGTCTTCATAATGAGAACCTCACCCAAGCACACTATGCACAGTCCGCGGCTAAAGATCCTGGCATGGATACTCCAGTCATCCATCACGACGCCACACCGACCTGTGACGCGCACAAGGCTCCGACAGGGGAAACGGTGCAGCCTCCGAGTCCTGATATCGCAGTATTAAGTAGGACGCAGCCTCCGGTCCACACCCCGACTCTACGTCCAGGTGCATGCGATCCTGTCGAGCTCTTGAGTGCCGCCTCAAATGCTGCTGGACAGGAGTCGTCCTCCCCTGAAGTACGCGACCAACTGCTCCAGTATGCCCACACCTTGTACACGCAGGGAAACCCGCAGGCTGATTCCTCGGCCAAAGGCACTGACAAGTTGCACCCGACGCTCCTGCCACTCTTGCACACCCTTCACAAGCTTCATCCAACCCACTTGCCTATCCTGCTGCTGCTTTCATGTGCCTACTACGCCGCCAGCAATTATGCGGGCTCGCTCTGGTACAACAACCAGATCCTCCGCATCGACCCTAACTATGTCGAGAGCATGAGCAACATCGGCACCACGCTACGCGCTTTGGGTCGATACAAAGAAGCCGAGAGCTGGTGGTGGAGGGCAATTCGACTCCGGCCTGGCTATTGGGATGCCTATGAGAATCTCTTGGGCGTCATGTGTTCCGTCAATGCCCCAACAGCAGTAGCAAACAAGTCGGACCCCGAACATGGCCCAGGCGAGGCTCCTCCTTCGCAACCAAGATTCCAAGAAGCGCTTCAGCTCTGCGAGTTTGTCGAAGCCCATGTCGTAGGTCAGCAAGACGTGTCAGGCATGTCGATGATGCCCTTGTACCTCCCTCCGAATCTTCCTCTGACACAAACGCCGAGGCTTCAAAACCTCTTCTACGCCAAGGGCAATCTCAAATTCGTGCTGCCAGAGTTTGGCTCCGTGCCCGCTGCTGCAGAGTACCAGAAGGCTGTTGAGGTGGTGCTCTCCACGGACGCGTCGAGCCGCTATAGCCTTCGTGATCTGGTAGTTGCAACTTGCGCCGTGGGTTTGCTCTCAATGGGTGCCATGCTTCCTGAAACTGCCGCTGCTGCTGCCGCTGTCGAGGTTGCATTGGCGCTGGGAATCAACCCTACCAATCCAGAGCACGCCGTGATTCTAGCCAGTGGATCCTTCAGCCGCTTCTGTCAAGGAGGCGTGCTCGCGCTTGTCCAGCTTTCCGGTGACGTGGTGGTGCAAACGCTGCTTCGTCTGGGCAATGGGCAGCTGCCGATGTTGTTGCTCCTACCAGAAGCCGCTACTCAGCTGTGCAAAGTTGTCTTTGCAGAGACCGCCGGCAACTTGCCTGCACTCTCGCGGCCATCGCAGTCGCAGATCGCCAAGCCGCAGAACCTGGCGACACTGCAGCAGGTGCAAAAGCAAGCGGCGCAGACCACGTCAACAATCCTATTGACTCTCGCCAAGCTGTTTCAGGACGCTATAGCAAGCCCAATGGCGGGTCCACATGGCTCTTTGACGCTCGGCGGTATTCCGCCCTCGATCTCGTTGCTGCTTCCGCTGTACTACCTGTCGATCTCGATGCATGCATCCGCCTCGACTTGCAACAATCTAGGAATTTTGCTATCCTCGATTCCTGTCGTGACCACGGTCATCAACGCGGCAGGCCAGCCTCAACAGTTGAATGGACAGGCTCTCGCCATGCAGTACTACACACAGGGTCTTCAGCTGGATCCTAGACATCCTCACATCTATACCAACTTGGGCTCGCTCCTAAAGGACCTCGGTCACCTGAACGAAGCCATCAAGATGTACCAGAAGGCGGTGGAATGCAATCCTAACTTTGACGTGGCCCTTGCCAACCTGGGCAACGCGATCAAGGACCAGGGCCGCACGCAAGACTCGGTGGTCTACTACCGACGAGCTGTCCAAGTGAACCCACACTTCCCCGAAGCACTGTGTGGGCTTGTCAATGCATTGCTTGCGGTATGTGACTGGAGCGAGGTGTACACGGACAGACGCGACGCAGAAGAGCCCAAACAGAAAAGCGACGAGCGCGGAGAGACTCGGGCATCAGCCAGCACGTCTGGTTGGATGGACAAAGTTTCCGAGCTGGTGTCTAAGCAATTGAGCGAGGGCTATCGATACGGTGCAGGTGCTTTTCAGACTGCTGCTTCACTTGCAGACTGGGTTCGAGCTATCATCGAGGCGATCGGAGACACTCGCACGGATGCTCCACAGATTTGGACGCGGCGTTTGCAGCCGTTCTACCAGCCTGGCTTTGACAGGGTTGCCAACCAGGTCTGCGAAGGTGGCTATTTGATCCAGCTGGTCGAGAGGATGATTCGCCAATCGCAGCGCCGATGGTACGTGGATGTATACGGTGCAGATACGCTGCAGACAAGCACCGAGCTTCCTAGGGTCACAGCGGCAGCAGCGGCAGCAGCAAGCAACAGCTCGAGATACGCACGCCCCAAATTACCCTCGTGCCTGGTCACTCCGGCTGTACCGACTGTGCTGCCGTTCCACACATTCACTTATCCTCTCTCTGCACGTCAGATCCGGCTGATCTGTCATCGCAACGCACTCAGGATCTCGCATACCACGCTGACGCAGATGTGGATGCCCGATGTGGTGTACCCGCCACCGTCCCCACCTTCGCCCAAGATCAACATTGGCTACATATCGTCCGACTTTAACAACCATCCGCTTGCGCATTTGATGCAGTCCGTATTCGGCTTGCACGATCGGTCGCTTTTCAATGTGTTTCTCTACGCTACGACGCCGTCTGATGCCAGTCC
The DNA here is from genome assembly GCF_000328475.2 of Mycosarcoma maydis. Taxonomy (NCBI): domain Eukaryota; kingdom Fungi; phylum Basidiomycota; class Ustilaginomycetes; order Ustilaginales; genus Mycosarcoma; species Mycosarcoma maydis. Next base: position 573,075 of record NC_026480.1, read on the forward strand.
GTACCGGCAGAAGATCGAACGAGAGGCGCAGCACTTTTTGGATGTGTCGGCGTGGTCGAATCAGCAGGTAGTGGAGCGCATTGTGATGGACAATATCCATGTGCTCGTGAACCTCAACGGTTACACCAAGGGTGCACGCAACGAGATCTTTGCGGCTAGACCGTGTGCTGTGCAGGTGGAATTCATGGGATTTGCGGGCTGCATGGCGTCGCGCTGGACCGACTGGGTGGTAGCCGATCCCATTGTTTGTCCTCCCGAGATGACGAGCGTCGACCGGTGGCGCCAACAAAGCGAATTGGCGGCCAAATCAGGCTCGGTGCTCCAACAGCGCGCCACGGATCTGTTGGCTGACCTGGACCCTGAAGACGGCTCGGAAGATTGGGTGTATCCGGAACGATTCATTTACATGCCGCATTCGTACTTTGTCAACGACCATAAGCAGGGGTTCCGTGAAAACGTGGCTGTGGCGGGGACCGTGGACGCGCCCGGGGTAGTCAGCCAAGGCGCACAGCGTTCATCAGACTCGGCAAGGGAATCGACATGTTCGAGCAGCGACGAGCAGTTGTGGGCGAGCGAAGAGGAGAAGCGGTACGCGATGCGACGCGAGTTGTTCCCCAACTTGCCGGACGACTATGTGATATTTGCCGACTTCAACCAGCTGTACAAATGCGATCCGATGCTGTTCAGGCTATGGCTGCGCATTCTGGAGCGGGTGCCTAAATCGATATTGTGGCTCCTGCGATTTCCGGCAGCTGGCGAGGAGCATCTTATGCACGAAGCGAGGCGGTACGCAGGCGACCGGGTCGCCTGTCGTGTAATCTTTACGGATGTTGCACCGAAGCATATCCATATCCATCGCGGTCGGATTGCAGATCTGTTTCTGGACACGATCGAGTGCAATGCACATACGACTGCGGCCGACATTCTGTGGTCGGCGACGCCCATGCTGACGTGGCCACGCCATGTGCACAAGATGTGTTCTCGCGTTGCAGCGTCGATTGTGCATGCGACTGGCTTTGGCGACGAGATGACAGTGCACAGCGAGAAGGAGTATGAAGATCGAGCGGTGGAGCTTGCCGAGTCGATCTCGTATGTGTACTACGACGACAAGGGGCGCGAGGTGGTCGGACGGGTGGACCACAACAGGGTCAGGTTCGCAAGCGAGCTCGAGGCGGATGCGAACAGTGCAGCAGCGCAAGCGCACAGTAGCGGTGCATCTACGCGACCAACTGGCGAGGCTGAAGCCAACAGCGGAGAGACGTGGACCAAGTCTGCGGACGAGGAGTGCCAGGGTCAGGGAGAGCAACAAGCACGGGTGCAGGTGGCAAGTCGAGTGAAACGTGTACGAAGCGCGAACTGTGAAGACGACTCGGCAAGCGCGCAGACACGAAGCGGGATGTCTAGTGGAGCTCATGTTGACGCGAAACAGACGCGTGTGGCTGGAGCGTGCAAGTGGCGGAGCACCATCCGGCTTGCAGCGAGTGCTGAGTACGCCGGAGCCACTACGCGGCGTCTCAAGGTATCAGAAGCGAGCCTGGCTAGTCTGCGCAAACGGCTGTTGGTTACGCGCCAACACTCTGCGCTCTTCGACACGGCGCAGTGGACGCGCGATCTGGAAAAGGGCTTCGTCGAGGCTTGGACAAGGTGGGTGTACGCCATCGATTACGAAGACTCGCCGCAGATGCATGGCTTGCAGCATCCTCATTCCGCCCACCGCCTGCGACGCTCAGGTCATATATGGGTCAACCAGCTCTGAGTCGCACGCATCCATGTGTATCACAGCGTTTGCAATCTGAACTCGTGCACATACTTCGCAGACTGATCCCAGGATATTAAATCACTCGTGAATTATAGACATGCTTAAGCCACGCATCTGACGTTGGCCGTAGGCGCGCTTGCACAGCTCCACCAGTTACGCACGACGAGTGTCGAACGGGTTTTGATTCGCCGCTCGGCGATGCGTCGATGCGTCGAGCCGCGCACACGTTGCGCTTAGCGATAGTGGGAGCGCTGAAAGCGGTGCGCCAAAGTGGAGCAAGCGGCAGTGTGGGCCAAAGAGCCAACTTTGCGATTATAGGAGAATCAGGGATTGCCAGGCGAGACGCGAATGCGTGTATGAGTGGAGGCGGTGTGACAAGCAGCGATGTGCGATGCAGGGGTGAGCATGTATGGCCGCTCGCAACATTCGAGACCAGGTCGCGACGAGAAGGGCGAAGCCAAGATTTGTGGTGCTAGTCTGAATCGGAATCCATCAATTCTGCCAACTCGGCCTCCTCGTCGGGGGTCATGTGCACGCTGCGCGGGTTGCTGGTGTCAAACAAAGCTGATGCGGCGGGTGCGGGTGCGGGTGCGGGTGCGGGTACAGAGTAGCGGTCCCAGGTCTGCGATGCGGTGGACACGGCGTCTATGGGACGCGCCAACTGGGGTGGATCGAGTGCAGCGATGGTGTGGAGCGCGAATCTGCGGACTGAACCGTCGAGGCTGGCTGATACGATCCAAGCTTCGGCTTGTGCCGACGGTGGCGGAAGCACCGATGGCAGTCTGGGCGTTGTAGCGCGCGTGCGCTTCCACAGCGCGAGCGCGCTCACCTCGTGCCAGTGCGCTTCCACCACATGCACGTGTCTTTGATCGCTCGCAGACGCATCCACGAACATGCGCACATGCTCGTCACTCCCGCCCGTCACTACTGCATCCGCATACTCGTCCGCCACCGCATGCGAGCGCCAGTGCAGCCCCAACGGTAGCACCGCTTTCACAAAGTCATCGTGTGCGATCTTGACCGTCGCCACCTCAAGCGCAGCTTGCGTTCCAAGCACCGCGTTTGTTCCCGAGCGAGATGGCATCGCATTCGTCGTAGAGCAACGCACGAGCGCAGATAGACGATAGCCTGCAGCCGACTTGTCGCCAGAAGCACCCCAGATTTCAGCCACCAGCTGGAAGCGTGTACCCTGCTCGTCTTCATGCACCTTGCTCACAAACGCATCCTCGCCAAGACCAACATCGGCAGCTTCCACTTCGATGCGTCTCCATCCGGCTTTCAGGTCGTACACCGCGGTGGAGAAGCCGCGCACTTCGCGTTGAACCTCCAACCGCCGTGTACAGGCGTTGAGCGTGGACTCGAGAATTCGGCCCATGCTGTCCGCAGAGTAGAGCCGTGTGATGCCGTCGAGGCCAACGAGCGAGCAGAGCGCGTTGACAGGTCGCAGGTGCACTTTGCACTGGTGCACACATGCCAGCGTGGAGGGTGGAGCCGAGCAAGGTGTAAGCGCCAACAGAGCGGATGCGTCCCAGATCATGATGCTCTTGTCGCTTCCAGCGGTAGCAATGTAGGTGTTCGAGTCCGAGCAGAAGACGTGAACGCACTTGACAAAGTCTGACATGGCGTTGGCGAGTGTCAGCAGTGGGGCGGGGGATCGGACGTTGACGGAAGCAGCAGTCGAGCCAGCAGGAGTATCCTTGTCGGTGCCGGTGCCCAAGCGTGCTGAAGCAGTGCGATACACTCGGATCGCCTTGTCCCACGATCCTGTCACCAGCAACCTCTCTCCACCTTGCGTTTCGACAAAGTCGAAGCTCGGGACTGGCGCCTTTGCGCCCTTGTACACTGCCACTGTCACGCCACTCTCGGCGTCGATCTGTCGGACGACGCCTCCAGCCTCGCTCGTCCATATCCAGCCTTGCGCATCTACCTGCATCGACAGCACGCGGTATCTTCCGCCGTCCGCACCCGACCCTTCGACAGCGAGGTCGTCCGGGTTGCTGATCACTGCATCTTGAAAGTTCGGATGCAGGTGGATCGGGTATCCGTAGCGTGCTTTTGCGTCCAGCTTGGTCCAGGAGTCACCAGAGGTGGTCGAGGGTGAGACCAGGCCTGAGGTATGCACCGCTTTGCGCGCTCGGTACGCGCCGAGAGCTTCTGAGTACGACGTTTGGAAGAGCGTTGCGTTGCTGGTGGTCTGCATGGCTATGTGTAAACGAGTGCAGAGCGCGTGTTAAGTGCGTCGGGCTAGGCGGTGTGCGCTGTACTCTCAGACGTCCATCTAGCACGTCGTTGGGCTATCTTGCGTGTTCGCGTGATCGCGCTGTTGAGCTATCCTCGTCGATCGCCGCAATCGTGGTTCGAAAGCAACGTATCAATGTCCCGCTATCGCTTCGACATGGTGTATCTTTTTTTTTTGGGCTACGCAGTGTTGGACTCGACGCGTCTCAGCTCCGCTGTGACCGATCTTATCGCCGGGTTTCTTCTTACCGCGCGGGAAATCCGCCCTTTGCTCTTCCCGCATCAACCGACGTGGCTTCTGCCATCTGCACCGCTCCTCGGAGCACTCGTTCACACTTTGCACCACCCACGACCACACATTGCAGAGACTCTTGGTGACGGTCACAAGAAGGGTGGGCATGCGTGGTTTGGAATCATCTTTTTAATATGGGGCAAGCGACAGTATCGACATTACAAAGCGTAAGCGTGAGAAGCGCACAACTGTTGGGAGAAACCTCTAGAGGGACTAGGGTCGACAGCTGCGACTGCCAAGGTTCTGGATGCATTTTCGAGGCGATTACTTCTTGAGGAAAGCCTCGAGCGAGTCCATGGACATGGACTTGGGACGCTCGATGGGCATGCCGAGGTATCGGTCGGCAACGAGCTGGGGAAGCGCACCGATGGCACGCGAGATACCGAAGATGACCGTGTAGTAGGTGAACTCGGTGAGGCCGTACTGGTACAGAACGCAACCGGAAGCGGCGTCGACGTTGGGGAACGGGTTCTTGGTCTTGCCGTGCTCCTTGAGGACGCCAGGCGCGACCTGGCTGACCTTCTGGACGAGCTTGACGATCGAGCTGTCGCGGAGCTCGGGGCGCGTGTCGCAGAACTTGCTGAGAGCCGTGAAACGCGGGTCGGGCTGACGGAGAACGGCGTGACCGTAACCAGGAACAACACGGCCGGACTTGAGGGTAGACCAGAGGTACTCCTTGATCTGCTCCTCCGACGCGTTCTCGCCTACAGCCTCCTGCATGGAAAGCGCCCAGCCGAGAACCTCCTGGTTGGCAAGACCGTGCAGCGGACCGGCGAGACCGAGAAGGGCAGCCGAGTAGGAGAGGTAAGGGTCCGAGAGCGCCGAACCGACCAAGTGCGCCGTGTGCGCCGAGACGTTTCCACCCTCGTGGTCACCGTGGATGGCAATGTAGAGACGGAGGTAGTCGGTCATACCCTGGTTGTCACCGTAGCCGATCATGTTGGAGTAGTTGCCGATCAGGTCGAGGTTCGAGTCGATAGCCTGCTTGCCGTCACCACGGCCGAAGACGTTGTAGTAGATACGAGCGGCAACGGCGGGGAGCTTGGCGATGAGGTCGATCGAGTCCTCGAGGACGGGGGCCCAGTACTCGGTCTTCTTGATACCCTTGGCGTAGGCGGCAGCGAACTTGCTGTCGTGGTTGAGGGCAGCAACAGCAGCGGCGAACTGGGTCATGGGGTGAAGCGTCTTGGGGAACGAGTCGATGATCTTCTCGACATGGGCGGGGAGAGCACCCTTGGCAGCGAGCTCAGCCGAGAGGCCCTTGACCTCGTCCTTGGAGGGGACGTTGCCGGTCAAAAGGAGCCAGAGCATGGACTCGGGAACTGTCCACGAGAAGGAGTGATATTGCGATACGCCGCAGGAATCATTGTGAAGCGTTAGAAGCAGATCAGGTAGCAGCAAACGTCAGCAAATCGTTGTTCGTTTTCTCTAGAAAATTCGCCATCACACCACTCGCAGTAGAATCGACTCTTGCGAGAGCTCTCGCAATAGGAGCGAGGCGATGGCCCGAAAACCGCACAAAAGGCACGATTCAGTCAGCTACATTGAATACTTACGGATCTCGTTACCGTTGAGGCCAAGGTCAGCGGCGGTGGGGAGGACCTTCTGAGAGTCGGGGATGGACTTGCCGTGGAAGGTGATACCGGTCTCAGAGTCGAGAACGGAGCCCTCCCAGAGCATGACCTTGAGACCACGCATACCACCGAGGAGGTGCTGCAGCTGGATCTCGCCGAGTTTGGACTCGCCGTGCTCAGCCTTGAGCTTCTTGAGCTGCTCCTGCTTGGCAGGGATGATTTCGGCGACGGCATCCTTGAGGGACTTGGTGGAGGCGAATCGGACAGCACCAACGCCGGCAGCAGCAGCGAACTGGCGGGAGGGGGCAGCAGCGCGGAGAGCGAGGCGGGGGACGGTGAGCGACAACATCTTGTGCGTGGAAAAAAGTGATGGGGCCAAGTGAAGGATGGTGGAGGAAGAAAGAAGGAAGGAAGGGCGAGGCTAAGGAGATCACTGAGATGGTGTCGGGGGGCACGGCTCAAGTGAGATCACGAGCGAGCCAATCGAAAGTCTATCCACTGAATCACATTCGTGAATCGTGAATCGTGAATCGTGAATCGTGAATCGTGAATCTTGTGCGGTCACAGCTGAATGCGACGACGTTTGGATCCAGAACAGGCGAAAAACTCCGAAGCTCTCTGTCTGTCTGTGCTGGAGAGCAACTTGAGAAAAAAAAACAAAAAACAAAAAACAAAAAAGGCACGAGACAATCGGAAGGTGGAAAGCGAGAGAGGCTGAGCAACGGCTTGCAGGCAGATCAACCGGTCGTCAGAAGGCTCGACAAGAGCAGAACAAGAAGAACAAGACCAACAACACGCGAGTCAAGTCGTGGGTGACGAGGCGACAAGGGTGCCATCGTGCCGCTATCGTGCCATCGTCAAGAACCGTTTGTTCCATTCGTGATTGTGATTGTGGTTGTGATTGTTGAAAATCCAGCGAATACAGAGCGGGAGCCGACCGACAAGAAGAGAGAGCTGGCACTCGTGACTGGGCTCTCACCGTCGTGCATTGCAAACCAGATCGGTCGAGGCGATTCGTGATTCGTGATTCGTGATTCAGAAGAAAAAGAAATTCAAAAACTAGAATTCACGCCAATGTCGCATAACAATCGTGAATCGTGAATCAATAGATCCAACCATCCGTGATCCCCAACAGTGCCTATTGAACCGCCAAAGAGGTTGGTTCTACACCAGCAAGTCACACAGTCTGCGATTCATCGTGATTCTCGACGACTCTAAGCATTGGGTCATCTGTCAAATGTGCCTTGGTAACTGGTCGCAAGGCTCATTTTGAAACGCAGCTCGTGACTGTTAGCTGGGCAGAGCCCAAGTGCAAAACCAGCGAGCAAGATGGAACATGTGAGTTGTCTATTCAACGCCGAGAGTCAGCAGCCGTTTCTTCTTTTTGCCCTTTCAATCACGAATCGATTATCGGATTTCACGCCCGAGTCGTCCCTCTCGGAAGAATCAAATGCTTTGTTCGTGATTACGGCTGACTAGCAACAACCGCACTGCCAATGCTCCAACGCTCTTCGTGCAGCATCGGCGTTGCCACCTCGACAACCATGTGCTGGTTAAGTCGACTTGGGCCCTTACAGAGCTCACGGGAGCACTTCTCGCAGACGAACGAGCGCTCCGCAGCATGGTCCAAGCAACAGAGTTCTCCGCCCCAAAATTCGTCATTGCATGTGGGCCAAGCCAGCTAAGTCAGCCAAACACGAAAGGCCAAATTTCATGCGCATAGTGGACGGTGCACGGTGTAACTCATGACTTGTTTGGATTTTCGCCCTGCCCCCTTTGTTCGGATCAACCGGCTCTTGCAACGGACTGGCCGGTCGGGCACCGTCATGCTCCTATTTTCACCTTTGAGTGCTTGTCGATCAGCTTGCCATCTGCTCGCTCACAGCTCACTGTTGTACTCGAACCAGTCCTCACAATTGTTCTTCCACAGAAGCCCTTTGACAATGTATCTGTGATGAGAGTTACAGTAAGACGTCAGATGTCAAGCTTATGCTGGCCATTGAATCGGCGCAAGGCGCATCGTGCAGACGCTCATAATGTCGACCGCCTAGTGCTAACAACGAGAATGCGGGGGCCCGCTGCGAGCCGTGGTGTTTGCTCTAGTCGTCATCCAAAGTAGCCGTGCCGAGTGAATCACGAATGGGCAAGCCGGTTAGCAAATAGCTCCGAGAACCGAGCGTGCGGGTCGGTCACCTCGCTACCTTGACATTCGACACACAACTTCAAGCCTAGTCGTGAGTCGCTCGCTGCTCGCAATGACAAGTCCAACAAGCGTGAAGACGTCTCGTCTGTAGGTCAAGTCCCCTCAAGCTGCTCCGTTTTCGTCCGATGCTTTCGCGGTCTTTTCGCTCTGGAATGTTACACCGTACAGATTTGTGCTAAAAAAGTTCAGCAAGAGAACAGTTGCGATTATGTCATGCTTTCACAATCCACTTGTGGACTAACTTATGCAGACGTTGCTGGACACGTCGACTCGTAACTGCAACTCCGAGTGCCGCATTCACGATTCACGCATCGTGATTATTGCAATCGTGAATGTAGCACACGCCAGACGCTTCCGCTTTCCCTGCCTCTTTCCCCTCTTAGCTCTATCCATCCGAGCAGGCAGTAGCGGCGACGCAGGCGCAAGGCAGGAGCAGCCATCATGAACCGTCGCGCAGGCGCTACCGACCGACACGCTCTTCTAGCAGGAGGAGCTTACCCCACCTCATCTTCTCTGTCCGCCTACCGCTCCTCTTCGCCATACGACTCGAATCCTTACGCCTCCACTTCGACTTTGAACGCTTCCTCCTCCTACCGTAGCTCCGACTTTGTCGGTGCACCCAAAAAGGAGCCAGCACCACCTGCTAGCTCGTCTTCCTATGGCGATGGTATCTTTGGTCGTGCTGCTTCAGCATATTCAGCAACACGCACGGCCGAAGACTTGGAAGAACAAAATGATCAGCGGCTAGACGGCCTTACCGCCCGAGTATCTATGTTGAAGGAGATCACTTTGAACATCGGCACCGAGGTACGAGAATCCACCAAAGACCTAGGCGTCTTGGGAGAGGCATTCGAAACCACTTCTGCGTTCTTGGGTGGTACCTTTAATAGGATGAATAAGATGGCCAAAAGACAGGGTACTTGGTTCTGCAATATGATGCTCTTTCTCTTATTCGTCACTTGGCTGTTTGTAAGTTTGTCGTCGCTTTTTGCCATTCGAATTGATCGCGCAGCTCGATGGCTGATGGATCCTTCACAATGTGCTCATTCTATCCTCTCCCAACAGGTCTTTCTATGGTGGTGGAGACGTTGACAGCTTGCAGGATTCCAGCAAGTCCCGTCATCCTTTTCCTCACCTGCATCTGCATCTCTCATCATCAATCGCAATCCGCAATCCGCAATCCGCAATCCACCGTGTATTTGTATCGCAAGTCCAAGAATTTCATGTGTCGTTAGCGCCTTCGAGTTTCGTATTAGCCCGGATTCGGCCAGGACAGTTCTCTGAACGACAGAAGCTGGAAGCAGGGTCAAAAAATCAGCATCTTTTGATCTTGACTCAATTGCACATGCATACGTCAGGTGTGGGAGCCTGATGGTCTGTGGTCCTGCCGACCTAGGTATGGCGAAGAAGGCTGAAGCAGCGCGTGTCGGAGCAACACCTCGACGCTTGGCTGGCAAACCGAACCTGGCGCTGTCTCTACAGCACTGGTCATAATCAAGCAAATAACCATCAGCTGAATTTCATAGGAATTATCCAGGTAAAGTACGAACGAACAAAGGTGCGAGTCTCCCTGGAGACAGCATGCGAAAGAAGCTGAAGGTATACAAGAGTCTCGAACGAGGACGTCAGGGGCACACTGGTGTTCCTGAGCCTGTGAGTCAAGTCTACATCGATGCATAGGGTGAGAGTGACGAAAGCGGAACGATATACGAGCAATTAAGAAAGAAAAGGCGAATCATGGGTTTCTGGTTCAACAAAGGCGCAGAGGATGACGGCGTAGAACGCAAAAGGGGCGCGACGCGACGCTCTCTTCAAGACCAAGAAAGACGCCAGGATGTAATACGCCAAACGCTGGTACTCGGCATCGATTGAAGCTCGATGCTCGTGTATCGGTGCTCGTGCGCAATATCACGGCCATCAAGCCTGAAGCAGCTTGGGGCCGAACAGCGCGAGATCCCAAGGGTTTGGCTTGGAGCTGTGATACATTTGAAGGCCATGAATGCGGCCTTCGGTCAAAGTACCGCTGGGACTGAGTTTCTTGAACGCCGACTTGGTCAAGTCGACATGGTTCTCTCCGCACCCGGCGCATTTGTCAATGACCCTAACCTGAACACAGTGGTTGTTGGCGTCCTTGTTGCACAGCTTTACGAACTCGCCACACTGCGGACCGTCCGTCCAGCCTTTGACGACAGCGCCGATGTGCGAGCTATTCTCGGGCTGCCAGCTGCCACCGCCGTTACCGCACTGAGGGTTTTTCAGATCATGAGACGCATACCACGTGATCTGCACGTTTTTGCTCCACAGAGAATCGCTGTCGAGCGGGCCCACGCTGAACATCTTGCGCGAGTGGGCGGGCGACTTGTGCTTGTGCGAGTGCTTGTGGTGATGCTTAGATCGTCGCATGTTGGAACGCTGCTCGAGCTGCTCCGGAGTGTAGTCGTCATCATCTTCGTCGCCAAAAACACTGTTGATGTACTGCATCGGGTTTCCTGCGTCGTCAAGATCCTCCGACACAGGCTTATCCAGCGACTGAACCTTGACAGGTTTGGTTATGTCAGCTTCGGTGGCAGCAGCACCAATGGCGGCAAGTGCTACGCTGGCCATCACGGCGCTGAAAAACGTGATTCGAACCATAGTTGTCGGATCAAAAGCTAACTGTCAGGCTGTCAGGTGTTTGTCGTGTAGACGTGAGACGGGAGAAGAACGAATGTGGCCGGAGGGGTGCAAGCTGCTCAGAAACAGGAATACGACGAGGTGGAAGGCAGGAAGAGGGGGGAAACCGTGAGCGGGAGACGAGTGGAACGAGTGGAGCGAGTGGAGAGGGGAGAGAATGAATGGAGGTCGTAACGATGGTTTGTATCAACAGGCGCAGGAGAACAGGAGAACATGGCAGGTTCAAAGTAGCTCGTATAGTCAGGGTTGAGCTTGCGGGGAAGTGTCGACACGAAGTCGGATGGGCGAGATGGACTGACCATCCTCAGCGGCGGCGCAATATCAGAGCACCAGAGCGTTAACATGAGCTCCAAACCAGAGCGATCGACAAGGCAGCAACATGATTCATGGATGTTGTCTCGTACCTGTTCCACGCGTGTCCAGCTGTGCAAGTGCTCGACATCGCGCGGACCGCCCAGAGTCTCGACGTGTGTTGGACAATCTGTATTGAACGGCAAAATCGGCATTGAAACATTTCGGCGGCATAAGGCCAAGCGAGTGGAAAGCTGCCGCAGAGCCATGATCGTGCTTGAGATGCAAGAACAAATGCGAGCCAGTAGACACCTCGAACAGCAGCTATCGTCTTGCCGCAGTTGGGGTTGATTTAGCGCATACACTCTGAAAGGGCCCGAAAACGCAGTCAGGGATCACAATTGCACATGACAGCTAGCTGCTCGTGGCTCCAGTCCAGAAACGTCTCTGTTCGTTGTCCTACTTTCGTTACACGGCCCCTTCAGCGCGATTGGACATAGGGGGCGACGTCTAGCATCTACTGTGACGTCCAAGCCCAAAGAAGCCCACTCTCGGTGTCAGGATACTGACCAACAGGTCTACGACGCAAGAACAACAACTTGTCCAACACGGTGCAAAGCAAGACGCCGTGGGAATCGTGAATGGCACGAGGGGATATGACAGCGTGCAGGGGTTTCAGGTGTGGCATGCATGCCTGTCCTTGCGCATTTCGACGTGCATGAGCAAGCAGGCAGTACAGAAGTACGTGTCCGCTGCTCTGGTGCCCCTATAAAAAATCCAAGCGGGGCGCAAAGCGTATTTTGTGACATGTCAGCTCGCTCAGTGCCACACCTGTGAAACCAACACACACACGCAACCACCAGAACACCAGTACAAGCTATGCGCCGCTCTGCTTCGATAGTTCTTGCGATGACCACCTTGGCTCGCAATGAACCTGATTCGCCGAGCTCATGTCTTGTGTTGCCGAACCCGAACCGACTTCACGCTAATCTATCACAGTTTGATGATCGTCCCGCAGGCCCACAGCGGTGCTCCGTGTACCGCTCGGATCCCGCCGTTTGGCATGCAGTAGTGTGTCTCTACGTCGGTCTTGTCTCTTTGTTACCTGGTGGCATCGCACCAGTTTTGCGGGTCGGGGTGCTCAGAGCAAGGCCACTAGCTCGCGTAACTAGGCCTTTGACTTGTGTTTGGTGCGACTGTCAGCCGAGGCGAAAAAAGAAAAGAAAAGAGTCGATCCAGACGCCACTTGAAACGAGACCCAGCGTCGAGTAGCAGGCAGCACTATACCAAGAATGGCCAGCTTAGCAGCTACAGCCCCCTTCGCAATCGCGTTACTGTGTTCGGTTATGTGGATTGACACATCACCAACGTCTTCAACAGCGTGTTGATCTGGGCGATCTACTTGCCTCGCTTCTCTCGTACCATGCAGATCCGAGCAGTCGATACGCGCAGCCGTGGTCAATCATCGACACACTGCACATGTAGTACACATTGCGCCTCGTCTGGGATGCGCTTAAGAAGCATTTTTGCATCATCCTGGGAGCCAAACGAAAATGTAACCGATTTTTGTGCCCTTTTTACTGTTGTGATTTTCCTCGGTTTTGGATCGCACAGAGAGAGAGAGAGATCGTGGATAGGAAGTATCACGAATGACTCACGACTGTCATATCATCTTTCTTGTAAAACACCCACTTCAGTAATCATGAATGGTGTCGCGGATACCAGACACGAGACGACAAACTTCCACCAGATGTTGTAAGGCAAGTTGGTTTCATCGCGACAAACTGTCATCACCTCTGCACGTCACCCGGGTGACGTACGATCCAGACACGCTGGCGCATCAACGCTTGCGAGTTGGGAATATCGACAAACAGCGTACGATACTGTAGAGTACCGTCTTGATCTTTGACCAGCTCGGCGTGTACCTCACCCGTAGACCACGTCCCTGGCTCGGAAGTTCGATGTGTTTTTGGCGAAGCAGCCGAGGTGAGCGTCGATGTGATGGCTTCCGTTGAGTTTCGCACCAGGCTCGTGATGCCGCCTAGAGCTGAGCTCCATGTTCGACTCAGCACATTGTTTGCTGATGCGTTGGCAGCAGAGGACGAGCTGTCCGAGCTAGTCGCAACTGCACCGGTTCCGTCCTTCTCGCCACCCATAGCGTCGTTTGAGCCAAGATCGACACCGAGCTGCTCGCCCAGCCATTCACCGCCTTCCGTCACCTTGCGAGCCAGCCACTTGCCCGCTTCCACGATCTCGTAGCGTGCAGTATCCAAGATGGACCAATCTTCTCCTTTCTCTCTTGCTCCGATCCAGAAGCGAAGCAGCATCTTCTCCTCGCCAGTGTATTGGTCGGTCAACGTCACCGAAGGCACTGACCTCGATCGTCTTCTGTTTTTCACCGAAGGAGGATTTAGAGGTGAAAAGTCGCTCGATCCACTTTCAGCAGTGGGTGATGTGCGGAAACGGTACGGTGTCAAAAGATGGTTTGCAATCGCCGCGCTGTTCTGGACACGTCTGCAAGCGTCCGCGTAGATGACAGTGGGGCTGTTCTTGGCAAATAGCTCGCTGGTAAGCGCATAGACTAGAACAAATGTCAGCGCTCCACCGCCCAAGATGAGCAAAGTTCGAGTCGATTGCACTGTGGCACGCGCTACTTTCTGACCCGTCTTGAGTTGCGACCATGATTGCC